>NC_045974.1:12852157-12977157 GCF_010909765.2 Amblyraja radiata
GTTTCAAGATAGTGCAGAAATAGGCTCTTCAGCCGACCGAGTCAGCGCCGACTAGCGTTCCCTGTACACTAGCACTATCTTACACACTACGGACAATTTACAACTTTCACCAAAGCCAAATTAACCTACAAATCTGTACGTTTTTGGAGTGTGGGAGGAAACCGGAGCACCTGGAGAAAACCAATGCAGTCACGAGGAGAAAGTACAAACTCCGTAACCGTAGTCAAGATCGAACCCAGGTCGCTGCCACTCTAAGGCAGCAACTCTATCGCTGTCTGTGCCACCCCGCAACATTCTTGCAACAAACAGATCTAAAGATCAGAGTCAGCAATCTATTTGACCATGTATGGACCTTGAATGATCAGCCATGATCACATTGAATGGCGGTGCTGGCTCGTAGGGCCAAATGGCCTACTCCTGCACCTATTGTCTATTGCCTATGTAAGGTAATCTAGTAATGTCCATCAGTAATCTCTCACATTAATCTGACAGGAATTAGCAAATAGTAAAGGGCAAGAAGCTCTCGCATTTACTTATGCATCATGGGGTGACAAGGGGCCCCATTGTGATTTTCAAAATCAAGGAATACTTTAGAAGATGCAGTGCAAATAGATAACATTTAAAACAGAAATCAGTCACGTGGCTCAGTCAATATGCTTCTAACGTGCAGCATAACCCGCCCTCTCAATCAAAACCCTCTTTAGCCTCTGCTTGAATACATTATCTAATATTTTCTTAATTGAATTACAGCAAAACGATGATACTGCAGACTCCTAATTAGCTCAGTTTTGATTGATCCCATGGCACTCTATATGAGAAACAGGGACTCATTCCACCAAATATTTGTGCTTAAACCAAATACCATTAAATGTGTCACCTCTGCTAATAGTAAGATCCTGCAGTGAGTACATTAATGCCTGCATCCCTACATGGCACCAATTATTGAATATCAAAAGCAACTCATTTGCTGTAAACTGCCTGGGAACCTGTTGATCAACGTACATTTGTCATGAAAAAAAATTAAGAATCATGTTTAATGGATATTGTATATTTCAGAGTAGAAATTTTAGGGTTTTATTTTTGGTTCAGTTCAAGGGATTTTTTGGTTTTATTATGGTCTAACAAGATCAGGTGTCATTAGTTATTCAAAGATCTTCCTTTCAAGGATTGCAGCAACTTTCAGTATAAAGCACAATGAGCCAATAATCAGGAATAATAACAATTACAGACTGTCAGGATTAAGTATTCCTTCAGGGAAACCTTAAAATAATCATAAACATCTTGATCTTCATTTCCATCGGGACTTTCAACTAGCTCACAACATACCTATGCTTTCCACAACAAAAGTCAAATTGGTCAACCATCTATGCGTGTGCGTTTTGACAACCGCATAGAAACATAGAATGTTTAAAATAGCATGTGCTATTGTTAAAGCAAAATGAATGAAAACATAAATTCTGCACAAATGACATTTATTGCTGGCACGGAGCTTCACTGGAGAAGAAGAAAATGGAATAACCTCAGGGTTTTTTTCCTCCAATTTCAAACTGAAAAATTGGCTAAAACTGAAAAATTCAAGACTTTGGTACATAGTTGTTAGCCTTACCTGATGAAGGTCGTTGCCAATGGCATATTCCTGAAAATAGCCGGGTGCAGCTGAAGATGCTCGGATGGCTTGCCAGAGTTTAAATTTACACCCACCCATATAATGCGATCTTATACCAGGTAGGTGATTGTAGTTCCTGAAGACGAATGCTTTCAGTGGTGTCCCCTTGTTCACTATAGTACTCACAGCTGCTACCTGCGAAGTAGAGTTTCATTAATGAAAGTTAAATAAAGCATTCAGCTGTTTCTATAATTCAGCCGCATATCGCTGTCCACAATGAAATAATCTACAGATGAAGTGCATATAGAAAGAATTCAAGAAGAATTCATTGCCACAGACAGCTATGGAGGCCGTCAATGGATATTTTTAAGGCGGAGATTGACAGATTGTTGATTAGTGTGGGTGTCAAGGGTTATGGGGAGAAAGCAGGAGAATAGGGTTGAGAGGGAAAGATAGATCAGCCATGATTGAATGGTGAAGTAGACTTGATGGGCCGAATGGCCTAAATCTTCTCCTATAACATATGAATGAATTGCAGGTGCTGCTTCACAAAACAAAGGAGACAAAGCGCTGGAGTGGGTTAGCGGGTCAGGCAACGTCTCTGGAGAACATGGATAGGGTCTAAAGAATGATCCAGATCTGAAACATCACCTATCCACGTTCTCCAAAGATACTGCATAACCTGCCAAATTACTCTAGCACTTTGTTAGTTTGTAGTAGGAATCTGCACATTAGGTTGGTTTTGTTATAAATAGGCATTGCATTATATAGTTTTAGGGTTAGCCCAACTTCAAAGTTAATATCAGAAAACTCTTGGAAATAAATACTGAAAATGGAGGCCAGAGGCCATTCGGACTGTAAACGCCTATCTCACCAGGGACTAACTCTACTGAACGTTTTTCCTTCCATTATTTATTATGTAAAGGTATATGTGTGTTATGATTGTGTTTATAGTTTGTTTGGTTGTTTGGTTGTTTGTCTTTTTGCACAAAAGTCCGCGAGCATTGCCACTTTCATTTCACTGCACATCTCGTATGTGTATGTGACAAATAAACTTGACTTGACTTGACTTGGAACTAACAATAACATGAGAAAATAGGAGATGGCAGGTCATCCAGAAATACTGAGGCAGATCTTCCACTATCTGTCAGCTGCCTGCAGTCTCCCTGTGAGGGACCCGTCTCCAGTTCAGAGCAGGCAGGATCTCACCTAGCACAAGTGGCTGGCAGCACTGAGAGAACAGCTTTGTCAGCCGGCGAGGCCTCTTCCACAGGCTCACCAGCTCCCTTTAATTGCTTCAGACTAGCTAAATTCGTTTTTGTTTAAACTTAAAGGACTGAGCACACCATCACACTTAAAAATATGTAACCCAACTCAATTAAATCAAATAACAAGCCCTCCATATAGGTTAGCAAGCCTGGTTTGGGCAACACAGTGGCACAATGGAAGAGGTGCTGCCTTACAGCACCAGAGACCCAGGTTTGATCCTGACCACTGTCTGTACGGAGTTTGTACTTTCTCCCCTTGACCGCGTGAGCTCTGGTTTCCTCACATATTCCAAAACATGGAGAGTTGTAGGTTAATTGGCTACTGTAAATTGTCCCTAGTGTGTAGGATAGTGTTGGTGTACGGGGTGATCGTTGGTTGGCGCAGATTCAGTGGGCCAAAGGGCCTGTTTCCACACTGTATCCCTAAACTAAAACTAAAAGTTTGCTCTTTTCCACTTCTGATAGTGGCTTTGGCCTGAAACGCTAATAACTCTTCTAACGTTTCTTTTCTCACAGATTTGGCCTGACCTTCAGAGTACTTCCAGCATTTGCTGTTCCTAATTTTAGATTTACAGCATTTGCAGGTTTTTGTTTTGATTTTCAAGCTCTTATCTTTCGTCCATTAGCAGATTCATCCTCTTTGAGTACAATGGGTTTACAGTACTTAAATAGGATTAGCCTGTTCAGGATCTGTGGATAGTTTTACCAACCTGAGAATGAGGAAATCAGTGGAAGTTTCCTCTGCTCTGTTGGACTAAAATACATCTGTAAAGCATAGTACAGGTATCAGCAGTTGGCACTCTGAGTGAATGGCTGTGTGACAGAACACTGTTCTGAAATGCCCAGTTGTGTGGATCATGGTGGAAGTCAAATTCATGGGTGGTCCTTGGTTTGAATATATAGTAAGTGATTTTACTACACAAGCCACTACACACTATAAGCCACAAGCAATAAACTTTAAATTATTTTTTGTTGGACACTTGAGATCAAACTTCTATCAATTCTGAGATTGCCATTATTGGCAATTTACTACAAATGGAGCAGAAAGTGCCTGACAGGACTGGTGGGTAAGTCAGTTGGGAAGTGATACATTCCCTGCACCATCCTTGATTAATTACTGTTGCAGAACACCAGGAATTCCCTTGAACTAAGCTCTGACAGCAACCGAGCTAGATAATGGGAGGTTCTCACAGGAGAGTATGCTCGATTTTCCTGGGCAACGTTCAAAATTAGCAGCAAAATTCCAGACAATGGCTTGAGGGAATATAGAGAGCCTGGTGAAAACAGTAACACTGGCATCCCTCAAATTCAAGGTCAAAACATATTAAAGATATACCTGAGATAGATTATTAATAGACCTCTTTCATTCAGCATATTTTACAATAAGGAATTGATCATTATTTTGTTTTACTTTATTAAAAATATATCTGATAAATAGTTTTATTTGAAGCAGCATGCCACGTTATATCTCCCGCACACAATCTGCATCACATGTGAAAATGTGTCATATTTTATCCATACAATTTTCTGCTTTGGAGAATCTTGTAGAATCTGCAGTTGGATTTGTGAACACAACTCTGTATTGATGCAAGGATACCAAACATATTATTTCCCTCTAAATGGAAAATCAATTTGGCCTTTACTTTGTTCAGCATAAAGATTAGCACAGCAATTGTCCTAATTATTAACTGATATGGCTCTCCAGAAAGCTGATGATACTAAATTATTTTCCTTTAAACCTTTCTGCACTACTCAGTGGCCCATAACTAATATAAACACTTTGGCTTCAATGCATTAGTTTTCTCTCTGTAGTTCACTGAAACTAATTATACGGTCTCCCTGCACGGAACAAGTCAAATTATCAAGTACCAAGAGCCCCAGCTATTTTCTGTATCTGTACAGTCCAGTTAGACTTTTACTAAGCTAATGTACCGCCCTTGTCTTGGGAAAATAATTCCTTATAATTCAATCAATTGGTGTTAAGCAATTATCCAAAGGTGCCAGAAGCAACGATACTAACCATACACAGTTGTCTTTCAGTTTAAACATTTGAGTCAAGAGAGAGTCAAGAGTGTTTGTCATGTGTACTACTTATTAATATCAAAATAATTGCTTCATGAAAACAAATTTATTTTAGAAGATCCTGACATAACTCATATTCATGATTCAATAAAACTAATTTACATGGGGAGCATAGCGTCAGAGAATCTGATCATGGGATATGTTTAAAAGGGCACAAAGTGCTGGAGTAACTCAGCAGGGGAGACAGGAACCCTGGAGAACATGGATAGATGACGTTTTGGGTCAAGACCCTTCTTCAATTCCCTCAGACACTTCAACCTCACCCCCTCTGAGCCCTCTGCTCATTTAGCAGCAATAATCTTTTGTGCAGCATCTGCAGTTCTTTGTTTCTACATGGGATGTGCTTCTTACTTTTAGGGAGACATACCTGTAAACTGTTCCTTGTGTCGACTTGCTTCAGATTGTATTGAGTAATATTGAGCAGAAGGTAAAGAATCAATCATTACACGCGTCTGTCCTAATTTTACAATTTATTGTGAACCCACGGATTTCCTTCAGACCTTATGTCCCACCAAATGATGTCTCAGTTTCATTGGAAAATACCACTCAAGGGATATAATACCAGACAAAATATCCCAGAGGGAAAATAGACTGTCAAAAAGTCAGTCCACGTAGTAAAAATGGCATGCAATTTGGTGGGGACGTTTACAGCCCAACAGGAATATAACACTTTGATCAAGGCAAAATGTAAGCAGCATCTTTATTTATAAAAGTCAGATGCATAAAGATTAAATTTCAATGTTCATACACAAAGCAAACTTGATGAGATCAAAGCTGAAACACTAATCTTCAAATTCTAATCCTCAAATCTCTTACAACTTTCTGCAAATTCAGCCACCATTTCATGGATTATTCAACACAGACTATCATGTAATTGTCTTAATTTTTTTTGTTGCATCAATTAGAATTTTTATCTGAAGATCTTCAGCAGCAAAAAAAAATAAACACACTAAACTACATAGTTTGTTTAGGAGTATGTTCTTTTGATATAAATCACGGCTCAATTTCATATGGCCAACGATTTAAGAATCTGTATACCTACCATGTTATCTCACTACATTCATTTACTTACAGTATCTGGGTTGCAAGGAAGTTTAAATTATTACAGCCATGTTTCTAACAATATTTCTGCTACAAGATTAATCACGTTCTTAAGTAAAATGCGATGTGTACGAGAATTTAGTAAAATCAATATTGCTGAGATCATAAGAACAATAAATCAAGAGCAGGAAGAGGCAACTTGGCCTCTGTAGCCTGGACTGTCATTTGACATGGTCACGGCTGATCTGCCCAGCCATCCTTTCCTCTTCTTTGCCAATTCCCCACAGCTCTCAATTCCACAATCATTCAAAGATGTATCTGTGTTTTCTTTCGATACCCCCTGTAGACAATTCCACAGATTCACCACCATTTGTAAGACTACAAAAAGAGGGTTATAATTTAAGTGTGACGTGATTCAAGGCTAAATGGCTACATGTATCTTTTTCCATGATTGCAAGATTATGCAAATGTATGATGCAGCAATTTGTCAGCTAACCAAGCACATACGATTTAAAATACAGACCAACTCACCTTGGGGCTTTTAGGATTTCTTGCAGTTTGAATTAAAAAATCTTCACCCATTCTTTCCCTATAATTGAGAACATTATTAGTCACAGCAAGAAACACCTGAACAGCAATATAAACGTCAATTTAAAAAAAACTCGACAACCTGTGTCACTGACATTCAGGAATAAATGTTGCGTGCTGAGCTGAGTGACAGTGGAGGATTATTCAAAGAAAATCATAGGATATCCAAACTTACTTCAGTATTTTTTCCCAGGGTTCACTCTCATAAAAGGCATGGCTCCAGCCCATTTTCATAGTTCCCACTATTACGTTCTGTTTAAATACATCTGTACCTAATTTTCGGTACATTTCCTCACAATCGTCCAATGGAATCTGGAAAAACCCCAACATAAATGCTAGTATGGCACCTGCAAATGAAAATCACAAATCAGGTTAACTAAGCCACTTGTATCCAATAGCACAATCACAGATTTTGACCTAATAGAAGTTAAATCTGGAAAACAAATTGACCCGTGCAAGGCAAGTCATCACCATCATCATCGTTGAAAACAGGTATGGTGCCTCACAATGCTATGTACCACAGTGATCACAGCTTCTATTGAAGTGTGGATAGCCGTTGGCTCGCTAGGAGCTCATCCGCTCTTTGACAGATCTTGTTTTGGGTCCTGCTGGGTGTCCACATCCCCCTCCTCACCTCACATACCAGGTGGGGGAGACAGTTTAGTTGCCGATTATCCGACCATGGAGCAGGTAGCACGGGATTACATGGTACCCTTGGTGGGGGGAACTCCCCCTCGAGCTGACCTGTAAGTGTGCATATACATATATATGCATAATACACATATAGATGCATAATATACTCGTGTACGTACGTGCGATCGTGTGCGCATCTACTGCCTTCTGTGGCAGAGAATTTCACAGATTAGGACTGAGGTGAAAAAGTTTTTCCTCATCTCAGTCCTAAGTCCCTTATTTTTAAACCGTGAGGACTCCCCCAACATCGGGAACATTTTTTCAGCATCCACCCTGTCTAATCCTCTAAGAATTTTATATGTTTCTATAAGAACCTCTCACATCCTTCTAAATTGCAGCGAATACAAGCCCAGTCGACCCATTCTTTCATCATACGTCAGTCCCACCAGAATTAACCTGGTGAATTTATGCTGCACTCCCTCAATAGCAATAATGTCCTTCCTTAAATTAGGAGACCAAAATTGCACACCATACTCCAGGTGCAGTCTCACCAGGGCCGTGTACAACTGCAGTTGGACCTCCTTGCCCCAAAACTCAAATCCTAACGCAATGAAGGCCAATATGCCATTGGCTTTCTTCACTGTCTGCTGCATCTGCATGCTTACTTTCAGTGACAGAAAACAGACTGGAAATTCCTTGCATTCAAACATATTCTTGCATTTGGTACTAACAGGCATTGTGGTCATGGGCTCACTGCTTGGCCAATCAATAACATTATTCTCCTCCGCATACTGTGGACACTGGGCTAGAGATTCAACTGGAAAGGAGGCAAATAAATCAGAGCAAAGGTTGGTATTTGGCTATCTGTGATTGCCGGGGGAGGTAGGGGTAAGGGGAGTGTGCGAGATCCACAACCACTGCTTCCGGAGAGTAGGCTAGGGTTGAATCCTGTGGGGACCGCTCGGTCATAAGATATTACTCTTTAATTAAATTCAAGATTTTGCATATACACCATTCATCTGTGAAGGTGCGAGTCTCAGAAACATGGTGTGAAGCATTAACTGTGGTTTTTGTATCAAGTGACATTATTAAGCCAAAGATTTTTTTTAAATTGGAAACTTGTTAATGGATATGGAACAATGACTGGCAAATAGAGCAGAGGTAGTTGAACATGAAGAGGCAGCTGAGGAATCATTTTAGACATAATAATTGGGAAGGACAATGATCCAATTGAATACAAAAAAAAAGAGTAATTCTTCACACAGAAGAGACAGGAAAATTTCTGTGAGTGGTGCTGTAATAACTGATGAAACTAAAAGAAACTCAAGAGTCTGTGGAGAATGCTCAGCATATTTAACATCAATGATCCATAATGAACAATGGAATAAAGGAATACATAGAAAAGAATAACAGGATTGAGCAGATTCAGCATGGATTTACAAAAATAGTGTTTCATTAATCTTTCAGATTGTGATTCACTGAATAGAATGGAGAAATCAGTGGATGTGATGTTTTTAGATTTTCAGAAGGATTTTAATAAGGTCACTTACAAGAAGTTTGTCCATAGGTTAGAGCAAATAGAAAACAACACACAGAATGGATAGAGAACTGCTTATCTGATAGATAAACCTTGCCTGAGCAACAAACAGGAGAGATGTTGGTGCCAGCCCTGCCATGACAGGCCCTACTCTTATCTCCATCAACCCCCCAGCCTAACACATCAGAAAGTCAATGTCGAAATTCTTGTACATCGCAAAAGTAGCTCTTGTCACACCTCTTCAGTCTCAACTCTCAACCTACTGCAGCCAAAAAGTGTCCATCTCTCATGAATGATTTGAACTTGGCCACAATTCGGACCTGCAAAGACTCTTTAGTTCTCGACCAAGTAGAACCACATCCAAGGAGAATAACCAGGAGATCAAGAGGCTAATTAAATGCAAACAGCGGACATTTATGGATTGGACAATCCACCATTCCTCCAAATCTGCTCCATAGGCACATGAAGGCAGACGTCCAGCGGAAACTAACAATCTGCAGAACACACAGTGATGAAGAGAGTGCAAGGGACTATGCAGCCCACTGACAATCATGTGCAGGTACTTCTGCACTGTAAAAAATATCTATGGCCCAAAGATCAAAGGCCTTATTCCAAGGATCACAGAACTGTGGTGCTCAGAGCGATAGAGAGACATTGCTGGAAGGAAAGTTTCAAAATATCCTCCTTCACTAACAGGCAACGTTTCGGGCCAAAACCCTTCTTCAGGCTGATGTGAGTGTGGGGGGCGGGAAGAAGAAAAGAAGAGGAGCCAGAGGGCTAGAGGGAGAGCTGAGAAGGGGAGGAGACAGTAAGGACTACCTGAAATTAGTGAAGTCAATGTTCATACCGCTGGGGTACAAACTGCCCAAGCGAAATATGAGGTGCTGCTCCTCCAATTTCCGGTGGTCCTCACTCTGACCATGGAGGAGGCCCAGGACAGAAAGGTCGGATTCGGAATGGGAGGGAGAGTTGAAGTGCTCAGCCACCGGCAGATCAGGTTGTTTATTGCAAACTGAGCGGAGGTGTTTGGCAAAGCGATCGCCAAGCCCACCAAGATCCTAAAATCAGGCTAGATGTTTGGAAATTCATCTTGAGTTATCAAGGAATTCATCAGGATGGAAAGATCAGAACAAAAGAAAAGGCATGGATTTATCAACTGTGTGGTTTTTTTCTGGGCAGATGAAGTAAATTGGGCAGATTATCCCTGTCTGCAATTATCCTGTGAGTAAAGAATGGGAAATATGGTTCTAATACACTGTAACAAAAACTGAGGGAAGCATTGACCCAGTAATTATAGATCAACTTGCATAATACAGTGGGTTTACAACCACGGGACATGCAAAGTGCTCCAAATTAATAAAATGCTTTTGCTTCGAAGAAAATGTGGCAACCAATTTATATCCAAAGTCCCTCAAACAGCAAAATGCAAATGAAAGAAAATACTTTTAGCTCATGTTAGTTGAGGAATAATCATCAGCATAACAACAGGACAGATATTCTAATGATCTGTGAGCTACCGAGCTCACCGTTTACGCACCATTTCTACCAGTACCCAACCTCCAAGCCCCTGGTGCAAAAGGTAAGCAGTGTTATTAACTGGAATAAATAGGAATTAATAACATGAGAAAACTGAGGGAAACGACTGGAGTTTTTTTACAGCTTTCCTGTTAAGAATAAACCACTTCAATTGAAAATGTACTAAAACCCTTTGGCCTCACAAGCATTGGATCAAAACCAACTGTCCACATAGGATCAGAGAATGCTTATGACAAGAGGAGACTACTGAGCCCATTCCAGAACAAGGTCTACACTCCTACAGATAACATCTCTTTAAATATACATCCAACTTCAGTGTTAGTGTAATGAGGGTTTCTGCCTCGATCACCCCATCAGGCAGTTAATTCCAGACCACCACCATCCTATGGATGAAAACATCTTTCCTCATCCCCCCCCCCCCCATGAATCCTTCTACCAATTACTTTAATTCTATGCCTTCTGGATTTTAATCACTCTGCTTCGGGAACCAGATCATATTTCCATACAACATAGGCAGCGGTCATTTCAGCCCATTAACTCTATGCCAGATCACAGCACAATCCCGTTCCCCACTAATTTCCCCAGTAATCCATTCCCCCCCTGCTGCCACCACTCAGCAGGTTCTACCACTAGCCCATGCATTAATGGCAATTTGCAATGATCAATTAACGTCAATTTCACAGACCTTCGAATGTGGGAGGATATTGGGAGACACAGGGAATCTCACACATTCACAGAGAGAAGATGCAAACTCCACAAAGACAGCAACAGATGACAGAATTGAGCGGGGTCACTGATGCTGTGGGGCTGCAGTTGTACCAGCTGCAAGATCTGGTAATGAGGGCCAGGAGACTCCACTGGGACACTGAGTTCCACAGATGGCTATGCTACAAAGAGGCCCATGCTGGACTGAGGCAAGTCCACCCAGAAGACAAAGGTTAGAATGATATGGGTTACGGGCAAATGTGACTAGTGTATAAGGGCATGAACGAGTTGACCGAGGGCTTGGTTCGGTGCTGCAAGACTCTGACTCCATGTCAAGCTGGCTATTTTGTGATAAGACCCCTAATTCCCAGCAACCCATCACAAGATATGCTCCAAGTTGGATAACTCATGTTCTTATCTTGAAAATACCATAACCATAGACCCCAGAGACTTCAGGTTACAGTATCATCCAACAGGTACCATCTTCGGCAATGCAGCAATATCTCAATACTGCACTGAAACAATGGCCTAAATCACGTGCCAATGTCGCTGGACAGGGGAATTACCCCAAAACCTTCTCATAAAACAAATCAAGTCACAGCTGGTATTCCACAGAGTGTCTTTGATGTGTACAAGCAATATGACTGCCAGTCAGCAGTGTCAGAATAACAGATTTGCAAGCTTGTGACAGATGCAAGTTCACTTAGACTTCAAAAACAATATTTGAGCCTTGTCCTACGAGTAATGGTGATAAGGATATTTGTCCTACGAGCAATAGTGATAAGGATATTTAAAGTTAATTGAGTATTTGAAATTTATCTAACTGAATCAAGAAATGTTAACAGTGGCGGTCCACCGAGATGCTTTCTCATATCCTGCTGCCTATCACATTTGTAAATGATATAACAGCATTATTACATTTCTTAATGGCACCAATTTCTAGTTTAAAAAATGATTAAATGCAGAATATTATGAAAATGCAAGATAACATGGATAAATATGGAGTTGTGCAAATGGAGAAAGAAGTTGTAAACATGTGTTGCATTTTGAATGGTCACCTCTTTCATTATTTCGTTGCTGGCCTGAACTAGAGATGAAGATTGAAGCTCTCACCTGTCTGACAACTGAATGGGTATAATTGTCAACCATGGTCTTGCCAGTTATTAACGGTTTCAAATGCATCCAGTTAGCATTTTATCCAATTGAGATATTGGAGAAGGATTTTATTGGTAGAAAGAGAAGATTCTAAACATTATTCCCTTATCCTTATCCATGTATCTATATTAAACGTTATTCCCTTATCGTGTCTCTACACATTGTAAATGGATAGATTGTAATCATGTATTGTCTTTCTGCCAACTGGTTAGCACACAACAAAAGCTTTTCACAGTACCTCAATACATGTGACAATAAACTAAATTGAACTGCTCAGCACGAGGGGTAAATACAGAATTATATTTGCCTCCAAACGGTCACGTGTGCAATATAGAACACCGAACAGTATAGCATAGGAAACAGGCCCTTCAGCCCGCAATGTCCGTGCCATATATATTACCAAGTGAAACTAATCTCCTCTGCCTGCATGCAATCCATATCCTTCTATTCCCTGCATATCAATGTGCCTATCTAAAAGCCTCAAATGCCACTATCATGTCCGCCTCAACCACCACCACTGGCAGCATGTTCCAGGCACCTACCTCTGTGTAAAAACCATGGGGGAGCAAGCTGGAAAAGAGAGGTAAGGGTGGGACAGGGCCTGGCAACTGATAGGTGAAAGATGAAAGATTGGTAGATGTGGAAAGTAAGAAAAATATTATCAATTTTCATCTCAATAAATTAGTTTCCACAGTGCAATTACTTTGTCGATTGTCAGGTCAGTACTGTCCGTGATGTACAGCATGTCTATCACTTATTTTCTCATTTCACTCATTCATAGCACAAATCTCCGTTATAATTATAGAAACAAAGAAATGCAATGCCGGGTTTATACCAAAGGTAGACACAAAGTGTTGGAGTAGCTCAGCGAATCAGGCAGCATTTCCGGAGAAAGGGTAGGTGAAGTTTCGTATCGAGACCCTTCTTCAGACTGAAATGAGGGTCCCAACCTGAAAAGTCACCTGCCCTTTTTCTCCAGAGATACTACCTGACGAGTTGAGTTATGGGGCTTTCCCACGGGGCGACTTGACGCAAGATGTAACCAGAGTGAAGTGGTCGTGGTCTAGCACGATATCACACGATATAACAGGGGGTAGATAAAGAGTTCCCACGGGTACTCGGCATTTCTGTTATTTGTGCGAGTGACTTGTCCGTCTCCCGAGCTTTCCCGTTAAATCTTGAATGAACATTGTGAATCCCCATTCATAAAAGAGAAGGTAATTGCGCGGGAGTGTTAATAATTGACAATCTGCTGCTGCCTGCCCGCTGAGTTAAAAAGTTCCCACGGTCACGATATACAGTGTATCGTGAGTCTTGCGTGGGAACTTTTTAACTCAGCGGGCAGGCAGCAGCAGATTGTCGCTCCCTTCAGTTTCACCCCACCTACACCCCTCTGCTTCCCGGCCATGTGTGTGACCCCTTCCCTCCCCTCTTCAGCTCCCCGCCCATTGCACCGGCGCGGGGGCTTTGCACTGTCTTCACGTCGGCGATGCCAGCAGGTCAGTGCCAGTCACCGGAGACGTCAGGACCAACGGGACACCGACCCCCAGGCCCACTGCAAGCACTGAGATCCCAGAGACCCACAGCCAGCAGCAGCGTAGCCCCGTTCCAACTCCAGAGGAACACGCTCCCCGTAGGGACAGAAGCTGATGGTGTGCAAGGTACGTCTTGTTCTTGGGGTTGCAGATGAGGGGGCGCAGCTCGGGCTGTGACGTCTCCTGGCCACCCCCCTGTACAGGAGCTGAGACTGGGAACTGTGGGGTTGTTTGCAGTTGCAGAGGGAGGGGGAAGGGCGGTACAGTTCACAGTCTCAGCTCCAGTCCAGGGGGGTGGCCGGAGACGTTAGGACCAACGGGACACCGACTGCAAGCACGGAGATCCCAGAGACTCACAGCCAGCAGCAACTCTAGCCCAGCCCCGCTCCAACTCCAGAGGAACCCGGGTTGCGGATGAGGGGGCGCGGATTCCTCTGGAGTTGGAGGGACAGGGGGACAGGGAGACACAGCGGCTTTTGAGAATGGTGGGCAATCACTTCCAAAGTTCTGCCCACACAGTCAGTACACCTCTCCTACACTTGTCTCCCGCACTAAGATCATCTCGCAGAGAATGATCTCAGCCTAACAGCATGTTCATTCCAGATTACTCACCTTCTGTCCCCCTCTGTCCAGCTTCCGGGTTCACCGTTCGCAGGAGTTCCCACGGTACACGCAAGAGTTAATACGGATATCGCACTGGCCACTACGTGCATATAATGTTGCAATCTTCAACCACAAGTGTACGTCACTCTTGGAGAAATTCAAACTTGCTTGAATTTTCTCCCGAGTCACCAAGTTACACGAGTACCTGCCGTTAGCGCCACGGTGGTCCACGGTGGTCCACGAATGCCGTACGGTTATCGCACGGGGTTCCCACGATGTTCAACTCTGGTTAACTCTTGCGTCAAGTCGCCCCGTGAGAAAGCTGCTTTACTCCAGCACTTTGTGTCAATCCCTTATAATTGTGCTGGACAAGTGTGAACTGTTAACAACCAGTGCCCTCTGCTGGTTAGCATGAAGGTTACACAATTCTCTATTCTGGTTAAAATGCATCGCATCCAGAGGCAAGAAAGGAGTTATAAAGTTTATCACTGTACATGTAAACATCAATTCTTCAATCTGACATATATGAAATGCTCGAAAGTTAGAATTTATTAGAGAAAGAACTTGGTTTAAAATTATCCAGTTTTATTTTAACCAAACCAACAAGCTTAATATGCCATAGTTTGTCTTCAAAAGAGCTTAAGTTATCATCCAAATTCTTAAGGCAATAAAAGTGCTTTAACTGCAGGTGCAGTTCAAAACTAAGTGTGCATCAATGTCTAGGATAAAAAGACTACGATGATATCATCAACCTCATTCCTCTTCAGTCATTATGAAATGGATATTACCTAATATATTAAATTATAGAGATTAGATAAAGAAAGAGATTAGTTAAAACAAATGTAGGTCCCTTGCAGTCAGAAACGGGTGAGTTGATCATGGGGAACAAGGATATGGCGGACCAATTGAATAACTACTTTGGTTCCGTCTTCACTAAGGAAGACATAAATAATCTGCCGGAAATAGCAGGGGACCGCGGGTCAAAGGAGTTGGAGGAATTGAGTGAAATCCAGGTTAGCCGGGAAGTGGTGTTGGGTAAATTAAATGGATTAAAGGCCGATAAATCCCCAGGGCCAGATAGGCTGCATCCCAGAGTACTTAAGGAAGTAGCTCCAGAAATAGTGGATGCATTAGTAATAATCTTTCAAGACTCTTTAGATTCTGGAGTAGTTCCTGAGGATTGGCGGGTAGCAAACGTAACCCCACTTTTTAAGAAGGGAGGGAGAGAGAAAACGGGGAATTACAGACCAGTTAGTCTAACATCGGTAGTGGGGAAACTGCTAGAGTCAGTTATTAAAGATGGGATAGCAGCACATTTGGAAAATGGTGAAATCATTGGACAAAGTCAGCATGGATTTACAAAAGGTAAATCATGTCTGACGAATCTTATAGAATTTTTCGAGGATGTAACTAGTAGCGTGGATAGGGGAGAACCAGTGGATGTGGTGTATCTGGACTTCCAGAAGGCTTTCGACAAGGTCCCACATAAGAGATTAGTATACAAACTTAAAGCACACGGCATTGGGGGTTCAGTATTGATGTGGATAGAGAACTGGCTGGCAAACAGGAAGCAAAGAGTAGGAGTAAACGGGTCCTTTTCACAATGGCAGGCAGTGACTAGTGGGGTACCGCAAGGCTCAGTGCTGGTACCCCAGCTATTTACAATATATATTAATGATCTGGATGAGGGAATTGAAGGCAATATCTCCAAGTTTGCGGATGACACTAAGCTGGGGGGCAGTGTTAGCTGTGAGGAGGATGCTAGGAGACTGCAAGGTGACATGGATAGGCTGGGTGAGTGGGCAAATGTTTGGCAGATGCAGTATAATGTGGATAAATGTGAGGTTATCCATTTTGGTGGCAAAAACAGGAAAGCAGACTATTATCTAAATGGTGGCCGACTAGGAAAAGGGGAGATGCAGCGAGACCTGGGTGTCATGGTACACCAGTCATTGAAAGTGGGCATGCAGGTGCAGCAGGCAGTGAAGAAAGCGAATGGTATGTTAGCTTTCATAGCAAAAGGATTTGAGTATAGGAGCAGGGAGGTTCTACTGCAGTTGTACAGGGTCTTGGTGAGACCACACCTGGAGTATTGTGTACAGTTTTGGTCTCCAAATCTGAGGAAGGACATTATTGCCATAGAGGGAGTGCAGAGAAGGTTCACCAGACTGATTCCTGGGATGTCAGGACTGTCTTATGAAGAAAGATTGGATAGACTTGGTTTATACTCTCTAGAATTTAGGAGATTGAAAGGGGATCTTATAGAAACTTACAAAATTCTTAAGGGGTTGGACAGGCTAGATGCAGGAAGATTGCTCCCGATGTTGGGGAAGTCCAGGACAAGGGGTCACAGCTTAAGGATAAGGGGGAAATCCTTTAAAACCGAGATGAGAAGAACTTTTTTCACACAGAGAGTGGTGAATCTCTGGAACTCCCTGCCACAGAGGGTAGTCGAGGCCAGTTCATTGGCTATATTTAAGAGGGAGTTAGATGTGGCCCTTGTGGTTAAGGGGATCAGAGGGTATGGAGAGAAGGCAGGTACGGGATACTGAGTTGGATGATCAGCCATGATCATATTGAATGGCGGTGCAGGCTCGAAGGGCCGAATGGCCTACTCCTGCAACTAATTTCTATGTTTCTATGTTTCTATAAGTAATTGAAAGGGTGCTGGAATGTATCACCTCGGCACCAGCAGATCTCGCCAAGCTTTGGAATCGGGACTTTAGAGATACAACGCAGAAACAGGCCCTTCGGCCCAATGAGTCCGCATTGACCATCGATCACCCAGATAACCCCGTAGCCTACACATCTATAAGTCTTTTGAGAGTGGGAGGAAGCGAAGAAAACCCACCTAGTCACAGGGAGAATGGAGAAACTCCATAGAGACAGCCACCATAATCCGGATCGCACTCGGTTCTCTGGCGCTGTAAGATAGCAGGTCTACCACTGCGCACTGTATCAATACTCTTAGAGATGGCAAAACTTCTTCAAACCATGAAGAATAAATGGCATAGCATTATCACCAGACCAACAATTACAAGTCCAAGTTGTTCAAAACCAAATTTAGGATCAATACCAGTAATTTTGGTCTCCACAAAGAAAAGTCAATAGGATGTCGTTTTAGGCGCAATAGTGGAAGTAAATTCCGTGAAACCAAAATCATACAAGGAACAGTTTTATAACTGGAACAATGGACTGAACAGATGAACACCCACTCAAGATTCTATTCTCACACCGCGCGTGCAACTTACCTGTGCTAACCCCACAGATGTAGTCAAAGAGTTGATAGACTTGCTTTCCTGTCAATTCTTCAAGTTTACGGAGGGTCTGAAGAGCAATCAGTCCCCTATAACAAATAAAACATTTCATCAAAGAATCATGTACAAGTTCATGAATTTTGCATAAAAACAAAAAACTAAACAAACTTCTAAATTAGGTAGTGCTCTGAATGATTGCTAAAATCAAAATTAATTATATTTTATTTATTGGAACTAAATATTGATTTAATAGAACATACAACATAGAAACAGGCCATTCAGCCCACAATGCAAGTGCTGAACATGATGCCATTAAACTATTCTCTGCCTGCACGTGATTCACATCCATCCATTCCCTGCATATCCATTTGCTCATTTAAAAAAACACGATTTTTTGTGCTTCAAACACAGGCAGCAGTGATGTTTTCTGGACAAGAATCTTCTGTCGCTCTCCAATCTCTCATACACTTGGAAGAGAATAAAACTTACTTGAGGTTGACTGAGAATAAGGATAAAGAACTGCTAGTTTCAACGTACATATCTTGTTTAATAGGATAATATATGTACTTTATTGTTGCTATAGCTTGACTTTATCTCAGTGTGTTTGGACTGTTCGTGATTAGCAGCACTTTGCAATCAAGTTCAGTTAAAATCCTACTAGACTTAAAAACTCTGCCCCTCCTCTTGCTTCATAATTAATGATGAAATTACTTGTTTGGAAATGGAAGAGCCAGCAGCAAACAGTTTTTCAGATAAAGCTATCTTCAGGGCTCAGCACACTGACTAATGACAAGGAATAATTATCTCGTCCAAATGTATCAAGCCGCTGTGATTAAGCTTCAGAGTATGAAATTCTTTATCAGCACCAGTTTAATTATATTCAAAGACAAAACACAGAGAAAAAACATTTTGCAAATAAAAATATAGCCACAACCATCCCCTCCACCCATTTGCAAATACAGAATGTTTGTGTTTGTGAAATTAAGGGAATATCCACGTGATTGTTTAAAAATAAACTTTGCTTTGAGTAAAGCTGATCATTAGTGATGATTGCTTTATACAATTTAAAATTCCACATTTTGCGTGAACTTATTTAAATTAACGATTTGGATGCGACTGTAGGTGGCATGGTTGGTCATTTTGCTGATTACACTAAAATTAATGGTATAATGGAACACGAAGAAGGTGATCTAGTTACAAAAGAATCTTGATTAACTGGGCCAATGAGCTGAGGAATGGCAGATGGAGTTTAATTCAAATAAATGTGAGCTGGTACATTTTGGTAAGACAATTCAGGACAGCACTTGCATGAAATGGTAGTGCCCTGGGTAGTATGATAGAATGGAGAGATATAGGGGTGCACCTATATGGCAACACAGATAGACAGGGTTGTGAAGGTGTTTGGAACGCTTGTCTTCATCAGTCAGTGCATTAAGTATAGGGGTTTGGACGTCATGTTACAGCTGCACAAGTTGTTGGTAAGGACACATTTGGAGTGCTATGTACCCTGCTATAGAATGTCATTAAACAGCAAACAAAAAAAATTCCAAAGATGTTGCCAGGTCTAGGAGATTTGAATTATAAGATGAGGCTGGGTAGTCTTGGTCTTTATTTCCCTGCAGCATTTGAGGTGTCTATAAAATCACGAGAGGCTCAGATGAGATGAATTCCGAAAGTAGGGAAGACTAAAACCCAAAGGTTTTGGGAGAGCATAAATGCACTTGTTAATTTGATAATTCATGTTCCAACACAGGAACTTTTTTCCAAAACCAGTCGTTGATATTTCATTATATTTCAAGGGATATGGGGAGAAGGCAGGCATGAGTTATTGATTGGGGACGATAAGCCATGATCACAATGAATAGTGGTGCTGGCTTGAAGGCCCGGATGGCCTCCTCCTGCACCTATTTTCTATGTTTCTATTCACCCAACAGTCAGTACGCAAAACGAAGATTTCAGATCATGTGACTCAAACTCTTCATTCAACTCACAGCCAATCAAATAACATCCACAATTATCCCTGCCTATTCCCAGTTATAAGATCACAGTTTACTGTGCTTCTCACAGCCAATCAGAAAGTGGAAAGTGATGTTAATTCACAACTTTAATATATTCCTTTTTAAAGCTGTTTGTATACATTAACAGAAATCAAACGCATCTATTTGTAAAACTTCTCACTAGTAGTTCCCATGTCAAAATGTTACCGAGCGGATTCATTCGCCCAATAAGTGCACAGGAAATAATGCGTAGATTTGTGTTTATATCAAGCATTCAACGCAAGAAGCAGCTCTGTACATACGAATGATTCCTTACGTTACTAATAAATATTTTAGTGTGTCAATACACTTTATTTTCTGATTCATTACTGATCATTCATTTGTGTCACATTATTCTTCATCCCATGTAAAATGTTTGAATTTTCAATCGATGTTGTCAGTTAACTCAGCGATTGTAAAATTTGATAATCTGACATACTAAATGATCCAACATACACAAGGAGCAACGGATTGTGTGTCAGACTAACAAGAATTGACTGTACATGGATAAGAAAGGTTTGGAGGGATATGGGTTGGGCATATGCAAGGGGGACAAGCTTAGGTAACTTGGTTGGCATGGACATGTTTGACCAGATATTGTTTCCATGTTGTATAGTTCTATGACTTTTGACTGCAAACCCATAATCAATGCGTAATTATATTGAGATTGTTCAAGCCTTTTTAATGAAGAACTCTTAGTAATTGAGAAACCAGCAAACTACCGCGGGGGGCTAGATTTCAATACTGGTGGCAGTAAAAGTACAATGTAGAAAGAAATCTTCTTTCGACTGTTGTATACACACCCTTACAAAACACTACGAATAAAAATAATTTTGCTTCAGGAATCATTCAGGCAACAATCAAGCGCTAGCAAAAGAGATGCGTATAACAAACACGAAAGTGGTTGCCAGAAAATGAACTCTCTGTTCAATAATTTGGTTAGTTGTATGTCATTTGGTGAAGGTAGAGGAGAGTTACTTTGATGTAATGTTAAATGCTCCAATTAAAAATCAGTCAATTCATTACCTTGTTCCTCCTCCATCAATAGCCAAGATTCTTATACCGCGGCCTTTAATAGGATTGGAATATCCAATTAAAGCCAGAGTCTCTCTGACTGCACTCTGAAGAGTTTCATCATTTGCCTGCCTCAGGCGTAACAAGCAAGGAATTAGCTTCTCCTGTTTGAAACAAGACATAATTTTAAAAACATTTAAAATATTCTTCACGGGAATTATAATGTATGTTTAATGGAATAAAAGTTATTTTCAGCCTGCTTTTAGACAAAATATTGCATGAAACTTTGATGAAAATATTCAATGGAAAGACAGCAATGCTATTTTATGCAAATCCCTGAAGTGAATATTTAAATACTCCAATGTATTCTGCAAGTGCAACAGCAGTACCCAGAGACCCGGGTTCGATCCCGACTACGGGTGGTGTCTGTACGGAGCTTGTACACTTTCCCTATGATTGCATGGGTTTACTCCGGTTATTCCTGTTTTTGCCCACAGTCCAAAGAAATGCAGGTTTGTAGGTTAATTGGCTTCGGTAAAATAAAATAATCCCTATTGTGTAGGATAGTGCTCATGTACGAGGTGATCGGTGGTTGGCGCAGATTCGGTGGGCCGAATGGACCATTTCCACGCTGTCTCTAAAGTCAATACTCCCACATCTCATTTAAATTCTACCTTCAGCTTTCCCACTTGCTCCAGATTGGAAGCTAGCAAAAAGTATTTACATCAGGCAATAAATTTTCTAATTTGAAAGCTGGGCATCAATATGCAGAACTCGAAGGCTCAGTCCATTCGTTCAAGATCAATAAAACTGCCCGTCTCAGTTACAAGTTTGTACAGCATACAGCAATTACAATACTGATTAATTAACTCTTTCCCCTCATACCCATAACTACCAGCAAACTCGTCAGCTTAATTTCCAAGGTGCAAAGACCTTGATTAGTACATTTTTTTACCTGAAAGGAAAAAAATGTGAATCATAAATTGTACAGCACAGAAACAGATCCTTCAGATCACCAAGTCAACATTGACCATGAAGCACCATTACATTGATCCCATTTCATTCTCTCCTCATACCTATCAAAACTAGATTCCATGACTTACCTATGGAATTGGGGCAATTTACACTGGTCACGTAACCTATCAATCTGCACTTTGGAATCTAGGATGAAGCCAGAGCATATGGTCACAGGAAGAACATGTAAACTCCACACAGATAGTACTGTTGGTCAGGATTGAACACGGGTCGCTGGAGCTGCGATACAGCAGCTCTGTTGGCAGCATGACTGCGACTCCCAAAATTGCTAGGTTTATTGAAGTTAATTTCCCCAACCTGCCTGGGTGAGTTTTGAACTGACCTCTAGGGTATGAGTCACTAGGCTGCTCTACCATGCCACTCTACTTTATTCTACCATATCTTACAATAACACAAGCCCATTTATATTGTGTGAGAATGTAGCATATCCAGGGCAGATTATGGTGCAAAAGAGACAGGGAAGAGACCCCATACTCAAGCCATTGTGCGAAACGCATCTCCTATGCTTCTCGTCTCATTTCATCACCTCGTATTATTCAGACCACAACCACAACAGTGTCAGAACGTACAGCCAAAAGGGTTTGGTACTGAACATTATGTAGCTCAAATGTTTTAAGGCTCAGTTCCGGAATGTCAAAATCCATAATGTTGTATCATTGGGCATTTACAGTTTAATTGAGCAAAAAGCCCATAAACATGCACTGAGCAGAATTGTAACAACAATTATAAATCAAGGAATGCACATTGTTAAGAATTATATATTCTATCAGGAAAAATCCTACTTCAGGTAATCTGAGGAGTTATGCCCCTGTCCCACTTAGGAAACCTGAACGGAAACCTCTGGAAACTTTGCGCCCCACCCAAGGTTTCCGTGCGGTTCCCGGAGGTTGCAGGTGGTTGCAGGTGGTTGCAGGTATTGGAAGCAGGTAGTGGAAGCAGGTAGTGGAAGCAGGTAGGGAGACTGACAAAAACCTCCGGGAACCGCACGGAAACCTTGGGTGGGGCGCAAAGTCTCCAGAGGTTTCCGTTCAGGTTTCCTAAGTGGGACAGGGGTATTACCCTTATATTATCTGTATCCTCACCCTCACAATGCCATTCTAGTTTTAAATAATATCTCATCATAAACATGATACCCAACGCGGAAACCTACATTCAGACCTGCTTGTAATTTTATATCTAACCACCAAGTGGCACTGTAGAGCAACAGGTAAAACTATTGCAGAGCTGACAAATCCCAAGCAGTCGATGATCTACGCTCCAGAGTTTGGAGCGGTAACTTTGGCGATCACGCAAATTCTACAGATTCTAGAATTGTTCCTGTGGATTGCAGGGGAGCAAATATTAACCCACTATTTAAAAAAAAAAAAAGAGAAAACAAAACAACCAGTTGAGAGTCAGTAGTATAGAAAATGCAGAAATTTACGATGAAAGATTTTGAAATGGAGAAAATAATAATAGTAAAGAACAGAGTCAGCATGGCTTTGTGAAAGAAAAATTATGGTTGACTCATTTGCTGAATTGTCTGAGGATGTGACTGGTAGTATAGATAATCGGGAACCAGTGCTTGTGATGTATTTTGATTTTGGGACGGTCCCACAGATAAGGTTAGAGCATGTACATTTATGGACGTCACAACAAAATGCTGTAATGTTTGAAACTGAGAGATCTTCAGTTAAACTATGATTAAATTATATACATTTTGTTTTCTATCTCAAATAATCTATTCCTCCATAGCCAAACATCCAACCTATCATGTGCATGAGCGGATGCTGGTTTAAACCGAAGATAGACACAAAAAGCTGGAGTAACTTAGTAGGACAGGCAGCATCTCTGGAGAGGAATGGGTGACATTTCAGGTCGAGACCCTTCTTCAGTCTGAAGAAAGGTCTCAACCCAACACTTCGCCCATCCAACCTGTCATTTTCAACTCAGCCTTTCAAGTAGCACAATTTTAATTTCAATCTAATTGATTTTTTCATTCCAATGACCATGTCGTTTTTATAGTTTTTGCCTGACAGCAAGTCCTGCGCTGCAAAGCAAATACACAGAAATTAGCACCTGCTACTCACCTGTACTACCCTGAGCCACCACTAGTTATAGTTTTTTAGTTTTAGAGATACAGCGCGGAAACACGTCCTTTGGCCCATCATGTCTGCGCCAACCAGCGATCCCCGCACAGTAACACCATCTTTCACACACCAGAGACAATTCATAATTATACCAAGCCAATTAACCTACAAACCCATACGTTTTGGGTCGAGACGTCTGAAGAAGGGTCTCGACCCAAAAAGTCACCCATTCCTTCTCTCCAGGTTATTCAATGCAACCTTTTCTTCATATTTTAATTATCGATATTGGTAATGAATTTACATGGTCTAGCCACTACTCATAGACCCCGATTTGTCACAGAAAACCTGAAAGACATTGGAAGCCATGCAACAAGGGCTTCCCATGATCGGTGAAGGGGAGGCACTGTCTGGATCTAGCCTATTATACTTGGTCTCGATATGCCAAGTGCAGTGCTCAAGGAAAACAACTTGCAACTATTTTGCTTCATGTTCGAACCAGGACTATTGTACAGTGGAATAGAGCAGCAAGGCTGGTGGTGGGGGAATGGCGTGGCAGTCAAAAACCCACTGCACGTTTCAACCGATTCACTCCAAAATAAAATAGGTACCTCCCTCATTTACCTTGACAGCTACTGCCCTGGTTTCAGGAAATTCTAGAAGGTGGTAATTCAGTTCCTCAACTCGATTGATGCACAGTCTAACATTCGAAGCTCGGCGTAGTGCTTGCGCCAAGGCTCTTGTCCTGTTATCCACACTAAACTTAGCAATGATCTAGACAAAATAAAATGTAGCACCATTAAACAAGAAAAACATTCATATCATGTCACATTCATTCTTTTAATCTTGAATAGCCACAGCTTATCAACACTGAAGAATCCTATTTAAAAAAATAGTAAACCATATAATGGAAACTAACCAAGATAGCCAAAAATAATTTAACTAAAATCTTAACATAAAACATGTGAGTTCAAGACCATTCTGGAAACGATAAGCAATATACTGTCCCATCTCATTGGTAATGGTAGACATAATTTCAGGAACACATGGAAAAGAGAGTGCATATTTAAATTATGTGGAGTAGCCTTGGCATTGATGTGAGTCCTTACTCTTAATCCAAGACAATTATGTTAAAAATATTTAAGACAAATCGATCAAATCTGCAAATACATTTGATATCATAACCGATTAAGTAATAATCTAGGACCTATTAGCCAGGCCATGCAAGTGGGTAAACAAATAACAGAAATGTATATATGTTGGGAAAATAAGCAAGCATCATCTAGGATGATTGTTCGATTCATTACACAAATTAAGTAAAAAGGACAATCAGTAGAGTAATATTGTTTTATGCACCATACATTAAAAAATCAAAACTACGGAGGAGTTCGAAACATATTGAGAAAAATGACCGTTTTTCTGAGGCTTAATTATGTGTACCCTATAATCTCAATTACTTCTGGAAAAGGCAAGCATTGTTCTCTCTCCGAGTACCTATCAAATTTGCAATAAATAATGGGTACTAAAAAAATACAAAGCTTCTGAGGCAATTTAGAGAAGTATACATACCTGTATACAAAAGTAATAGAAGTACAGAATGCAAATCTCAGAGGGACCTTGAGTCATCAGTCTCCTTAAATTCCAAGCTGGATAAAGAGGGACTCACCATAACACTCCATAATTTGATAAGAAAACTCTGACCAAGCACAAGGAGTGAGTGTGTGTGTATATTAATGTGTGTGTGTGTATATTAATGTGTGTGTGTATGTATGTATATATATATATATATATATGTATACATATGTGCGTGTGTGTGTGTGTATATGTATATATATATATATATATATATATGTATACATATGTGCGTGCGTGTGTGTGTGTGCGTGCGTGTGTGTGTAAATACGAGGTACAACAATGATATGTAAAAATGTTTACAATGGAAACTAAAATGTCCACAACAATCGTTTCTTCCATTTTCATGATCAATCTCCGTAAGCTAAATATGAGCTTTTTACTTTTGTTCTGTAGTAGATGCTGGGGTCAAAATAAGTTTTAACAGTGTATTAAAATTGGACAACTCAACACGTGCAATTTTGACATGAATTGTTTAGTAGATTCCCTGTGGTCAACAATGTCACACTAAGAATAGAATTCAAGACAGTGAATGGAAAGAGTGATTTAGAAAGCAACCTAGCTTGCCACAGCTCTTTTCCAGCTGTCTCTCCCATATAACCATATAACAATTACAGCACAGAAACAGGCCATCTCGGCCCTTCAAGTCCGTGCTGAACCCTTATTTTCCCCTAGTCCCATCTACCTGCACTCAGACCATAACCCTTCATTCCTTTCCCATCCATATACCTATCCAATTTATTTTTAAATGATAAAATCGAACCTGCCTCCACCACATCCACTGGAAGCTCATTCCACACAGCTACCACTCTCTGAGTTCCCCCTCGTATTACGCCTAAACTTATGTCCCTTAATTCTCAAGTCATGTCCTCGTTTGAATCTTCCCTACTCTCAATGGGAAAAGCTTATCCACGTCAACTCTGTCTATCCCTTCCACAATCCCCTACCACAATCAGTCTGAAGAAGGGTCCCAACCCGAGATGATGCTGATGCATGTCCTCCAGAGATGCTGCCTGACCCCCTGAGTTACTCCAGCACTGTTCATTTTTTCCTCGCAATGATGAATCCACCTTCAAATGTCTAAACAAAGTACTTTCCTTTAAGTGAATGCCCTATAATCGTGGAGAGGAGATATATTCAAACAGCACGCCACGAGAATGAAAAATGAGGAAATATGAGAATGGTAATCTTAAGGCTACAGGTTAAAAATCTGATTTTTTTCATTTCATATTCCTGGATTTGGGTATCAATCCTACGACCAGCAAACTTTGCTCATCTAAAGTTGGCGGTAAGCTCCCTTCTTTGAATTAGCTGGTGAGGGTATGCCAACAATGGGGTGGAAGTTCCAGAATTTGAACTCAAGGATGACGTATAAGCAACTTTTCCAAGTCAGGACACCAATTAGTTTGGTGGCAAACCTTCAGGTGATGGTCATCCCATGCACCTGATATCTTTGTCCTTCTTTCTGGTAGAGGTCCCAGGTACGGGATGTGATGTTGGAATATCATAGCTGAGTAACTATAGTATATTTTGGTGATCAAAGATACAGACTTCACAATGGTATCGTCACTGAATGTCAAAGTAGGTGTTTAATCATCTCCAGCATCTGTTTTTTTACATGAATATTAATTGGCATCCATCAGCCATGTCTGAGTGTTGTCTAAATCAAGATGCATGCAGACATGGACTGCTTCACTTGCCGAGGTGCTGTGAATAGAATTAAATATTGCACATTCATCAGTGAATACCCAACTTTTGTCCTTATAACAGGAGTTTATTGAAGAAGCAGTTAAATACAAATGGATAAAGAGTCACAAAATGCTGCAGTGACTCAGCGGGACAGGCAGCATCTCTGGAGGGAAGGAATGGGTGACGTTTCGGGTTGAGACCCTTCTTCAGTCTGAAGAAAGGTCTCAACCCGAAACTTCACCCATCCAACCGGTCATTTTCAACTCAGCCTTTCAAGTAGGTTAAGACGGACTGAGCGGAGGTGTTCAGCGAAATCGCCTAGCCTGCGCTTGGTCTCGCCGATGTAGAGAAGTTGACACAGCGGATAGAGTAGATGAGGTGGGAGGAGGTGCAAGTGAACCTCTGCCACACCAGGAAAGACTGTTTGGGTCCTTGGATTAATCGAGATAGGAGGTAAAGGGACAGGTGTTTGTAGTAGATGTCAATCAATAGTCTGTTTCCTGTGATGGAGATGGTGAGATCTAGAAACAGTAGGGAGATGTCGGAGTGAATTTGAGTGCAGGATGGAAAATAGTGGTGAAGTTGATGAAGTAAGTGAGTTCTGCATGGGTGCAGGAGGTAGCACCAATACAGTCATCAATGTAGCAGAGGTAGAGTTCAGGGATAGGGCCAGTGTACGCCTGGAACAGGGATTGTTCGATGTACCCTACAAAGAAGCAGGCATAGCTAGGGCCCATGCGAGTGCCCATAGCTACGCCTTGGATGGAAAGACTGCAAAAGGTTGTAAACACTGCCCAGTCCATCATCAGCTCTGACCTCCACACCATCGAGGGGATCTATCAGAGTCACTGCCTCAAAAAGGCTGCCAGCATCATCAAGGATCGACACCAACCTGGCCACTCACTCATCTCCCCGCTGCCTTCAGGTAGAAGGTACAGGAGCCTGAAATCTGCAACATCCAGGTTCAGGAATAGCTGCTTCCCCACAACCATCAGACTATTAAACTCAACTCAAACAAAACTCTGATCATTAATAGTCCATTGCATTTTTCTGTTGTGTTGAAGCAAAGCAAGAAGTTCATTGTCCTATCTGGGACACATGACAATAAACTCTCGTGAATCTTGAATCTGGATTTGGAGGAAGTGGGAAAAGTCGGAGGAGAAGTTGTTAAGGGTAAGGACCAGCTCTGCTAGGTGGAGGAGAGTATTGGTACTGAACGTTTTTCCTTCCATTATTTATTATGTAAAAGAATATGTGTGTTATGATTGTGTTTATAGTTTGTTTGGTTGTTTGGTTGTTTGTCTTTTGCACAAAAGTCCGCGAGCATTGCCACTTTCATTTCACTGCACATCTCATATGTGTATGTGACAAATAAACGCGACTTGACTTGACTTGACTTGGTAGATGGAAATTGGCTGGTTCTGTCGTCAAAGAAGAAACGGAGGGCTTTAACACCCTCCTGGTGGGGGATGGAGGTGTAGAGTGACTGGACATCCATAGTAAAGATGAGGTAGTGGGGGCCTGGAAAACAGAAATCATTGAGACGAAGAGCGTGAGGTGTCTTGGGCATAGGTATGGAAGGAGTGGAACAGGTGGGATAGGATGGAGTCAAGGTATGTGGAAATTAATTCGGTGGGACATGAACAAGCAGAAACAATGGGTCTGCCAGGACAATTCTGTTTGTGAATTTTTGGGAGAAGATAAAATCGGGCCGTGCAGTGCTGGGGAACGATAAGATTGGAGGCTTTAGAGGGCAGAGAGCTGGATGTTATGAAATCACTAATGGTGTTTGAGATTAAGGCCTGGTGCTCGTCTGTGGGGTCATGGTCCAAGGATAAGTAGGAAAAGGTGTCTGAGAGTTGTCGCCTGGCCTCAGTCCGGTAGAGGTCAGCTCTTTCACTTGCACCTCCTCATCTACTGTATCCGCTATTCCAGGTGTATCTACTGTATCCGCTATTCCAGGTGTCAACTTCTCTACATCGGCGAGACCAAGCGCAGGCTCGCCGATCGTTTCGCTGAACACCTCCGCTCAGTCCGTCTTAACCTACCAGATCTCCCGGTGGCACAGCACTTCAACTCCCCCTCCCATTCCCAATCTGACCTTTCTGTCCTGGGCCTCCTCCATTGTCAGAGTGAGGCCCAGTGCAAATTGGAGGAACAGCACCTCATATTTCACTTGGGTAGTTTACACCCCAGCGATATGAACATTGACCTCTCTAACTTCAGATTGGCCTTGCTTTCTCTCTCCATCCACTCTCCCCTCCCAGTTCTCCCACTAGCCTTACTGTCTCTGACTACATTCTATCTTTGTCCCGCTCCCTCCCATGACATCAGTCTGAAGAAGGGTCTCAACCTGAAACATCACCCATTCATTCTCTCCGGAGATGGTGTCTGTCCCGCTGAGTTACTCCAGCATTTTCTGTCTACCTTTGATTGAATCAGCATCTGCAGTTCTTTCTTACACATGGATAAAGAGTCATATCGTTACTGAGGACTTATCAATCGATCTGGCTCAATTGTCCTCTGGCAGTCTCGGAGATCATTGGGGTTAAATAAACGAGTTAAGTTCCTTCAAAAAGTGATTGGATATTGCATGTGCAACAGCATAAACATGTGAACAGGTTTGTGGAAAGGAATGTACCATGAATAGGAAAAGTTTAGAGGGAGGTGGGCCAAAGGCAAATGGGACTAGATTGGGCACCTTGGTCAGCATGGACATGTTGGGCAGAGGTGCCCATTTCCGTGATGTATGACTCTATGTTTACTTTTTAAAGTCAAATATATGGTTTTGCGCATCAGATACTAGACTTCAAAGTAACTTTAAAAATATACAATATGTCGCTAATTTATGATTCTAGAAATAATTAAAATCTTGTTAGACTAATTACATTTGTTAAAAGTTATTATAAAAAGGAGGGCACAAGAAATGAAATTGTATAGACGGAAGGTGTAATTAGAAAGGGAAAAAATTGCTCAATTTGACTGAGAGAAATAAATTGAACTTAAGCATATCAACTTTGGAACGTTACCTTTTCTCGCTGAAGAGCCAAATACTTGACTTTATCATCTGCTGGCTTGGCTTCTTTGTCATCAGATCGTTCGTCATCTTTCATTGTGCTTTCACTCTTCAGCTTTTTTTGCTTGATTTCAGCAGCGTCTTTAATTTCAGGCCGCACCTTGGGAACAAAACTACCAAAGCAGGTATCCACGAATGCTTGAACACTATTTGTCGGGTATGAGAGCAAGCTAGCAAAACTCTTCTTTGCAGATGCAGTTGACGAAGGCACATCAGCTGCAGCAGTGTGTTCATTGCCAATATTTAAACCATCGATTTCTTTATCATCTACTTCGTTCATTTTTGATTTAGAAGTTGCTGTCCATATGGGATTCTTCTTGGACCAACCTTTTTGGTCAAACAATGATAATTTATTCTCTTTTGCTGTATCTATTTGCTCCCCACTTCCAAAATAACTGTTGATATGATTTGCCACATAATTGTACGTTTCACCAAAATTTGTCGTGATGCAGCTGACATGGAAGAGATTTGATTTTTCATCTTTCTCTCTATTAATTGCACTATTACCAGATAATTTCTTGTTAGAATTGTCTTCAAGTTCTGAGCCAACAGGGGTGTTGGAAACAGAACGAATGGTATCCTCTGCGGTTTGGTTCAGATCCAAACCATCCTTCACTGTGTTCGACTTAGTAGTGGTTAGTTTCTCTGAGCTTTCATGTGGTACTGCAATCTCAGTTTCCGAATGTTTCACTGAAATACTTAGAGTGGGCTTCAACCGTACAAGTTTCCCAATGAGCTCAGTGTGCGTGGTACTGACAGCTTTTGACACAGAGTCTAAAGTGCTCTTAATGCGCGACATGCAATGCCTGAAGGGTGTTGTTCCCTCTGGAGGGGAGGTATTTTAATGCAAAATGGAGTGTTACAAAATAAATGTAATTTTTCAAGTAATGTTAATCACCTATATGTTCCAGCTCTCTTCTGATCCATTTGCAGTGAGCAAGTTGGACGCTTTCTTGGGTCTTATTACTGGACGGTGGACTAGTTAGAAAGTGGTCCAGAATAATAATGTACTTGCAAAGCAATTCTCATTGGCAGAATCCTCTAAGGTGACATGTTCATCATAATTTATAAATACAGATGTTTCAAATATCAAACACACAGATGCAGGGGGGCTGCAGTACTTTTCCTGACTCCACTTTGATCCTTTGTTCTGCACATCACTTGGTCTCCCTATGCGTTTCTGAGGAACAAAACAAAAACACCCATGGATTTATTTTTTACAAAACAGCAAGGCTGGCCTCAATAGAATACACCAAAGTGCAAGTTTGCTTTGTTATTGGAAGCTTAAGTTATCAAAAAGAGGATTTATCAAATTCTAGAAGACATGACATTTCAAATATAACCAATCAGTAGCAACAGCAAATTATTTAATAGCTAGAAATATTACAAAATACGGTTTCCCCCTTCCCAACAGCATTAAAATTGAAGGGGTCCGGCTAAACACAGAACACTCCTAGTAAATGTTCCTAAACTGTTACACATCGCAAGTGATCCAACAAATTGAGTGATAGCAGGATACCTGACCGCAATAGATATAACAACCAGCCTGATATCAACCCATGTACATTCAAAAGATGAAATATAGGATTACGTACAGCAACACTATCTGACTTAGCTTTGTCTGACCTGCACATAAAGCAAACCCAATTCTAGTAGTCAACTGTTCAACACAGTAACAAATGAATCTTTGCTGAATAACTCACAGGTTACCCGATCGTGCATTTAGCCACCAAACCATTGATGAGAAATAGCAGGAAATCTGAATCTATATTTTGGATAATTGTATTACCTGAACATGCTTTGCTATCATAAATTAAAAAAATCAGTGGCCTGCAAAGGTAAAGTTCAATTGGTCAATAAATGGCAAACACTGACATTTCATGAGATTAGTCTTAAATCTACTTCAATGAAATTGAAACGGGAGGTCATTTCACAATTACACACAGATTTCCAATGTCTCTGATGTTTACAGAAGGGCAAGAAGTGATTTTTGAATATGAATGAAACGGTCAGACTGTAGATGATCGCAACTATATTATATAATTACAGATTCAGTGAATATTGCAAGTGTGTTGGCGCCGTCTGCGATGGCAGCCTCGCCAACGGTCTGTCTGTCTTTTCGTCTTTTTTGTTAATTTTAGTGTGTTTAAAAAAGTATGTGTTAATGTTCTCTGGTTTGTTTTATGTGGGGGGAGGGTGGGTCAGGGGACCCACCCACCCCTAATCTCTTACCTTGCCGGAGATGAGATTGTTTTCCGGATCATATCTCTGGTCGCTCTGCGGCCTAACATCATGGGGCTGGAGGCCTTGCTCGAGACTGACTTTGAGCCCCACTGCGGGGCCGTGGATTTACCATCGGAGCCTGCGATCCCTTGCCTGGGATCGACGCTCCAACCGCGGCCTGCGTGTTCCAACATCGAGGAACTTGCCGTCTCAGGTAGAGACTGATGTCGGGAAGCTCCAAAGTCGCATGAGGTTCGACCAGCCCTGACTCGGGGTCCGATCGCCCGGCGGGGGGGGAGCTGAGATCCTCCCGATGCGGTAGCTTGATCGTCCCGACACAGAGGGCCCTACCACCGCCTACGGGAGCCAAATCGTCCCATCCACGAAGGCCTAGGGGCACCCGACCGCGGGAGAACAGAGAAGGGAAGAGATTTAACTTTTTTTTCGCCTTCCATCACAGTGAGAAATGTGGAGGAGTCACTGGGGTGGATGTTTATGTTAAAATGTATTTTGTGTGTTTTGGTGCTTTTTATGGGTATGACTGTATGGCAAATCAAATTCCTTGTATGTTGCAAAACATACTTGGCTAATAAAATATGATTATGATTATTATGATTATGATTATGATGAACTAATGTCAGAAACGGAAATAAATGGCCATATTCAAATAGCCATTACAGACACAATTGCAAAATCACTGCGATTGGGAATTAAATAATCCAGGATATTTAACTTTTCGAAGGGAGAGGCACAATGAAGAAAGAATTGATAATAAAGTCCTGATAATAAAGGATAGGATAAAGAAACCGGAGATGAAGGACCCAACCTCAGAAAATAAAGTGACGTAAAAGTGACACAATCTGACTCACCATACTAGTAATGGGTTTTGGCGAGCTTGTATCAAGAACATTATATATACTGAAGGTACACAAAAAAGCTGGAGAAACTCAGCGGGTGCAGCAGCATCTATGGAGCGAAGGAAATAGGCAACGTCTCCAAAATCATAATCATATCTAAATGAATTGGAGAAAATGTGTGCTTGTGCAATTTCACGCCTCTTAGTAAAGTCAAATGCATCGAAGAACACTGCCACCTCTATTCTTATCCTATCTTATTGCCTAATTCTGGTTTTATCTATAGCTGTATTGTGAACGGAGATTGAAGTGGAAACCCTGCAAATGTTACAAATCCAAAATAAAAGCAGAAATTGCTGGAAATTGTCAGTAAGTCATAGAGTCATACAGCGTGGAAACAGGCCCATCGTCCCAACTAGCCCTGACCGACCAACATGTCCCATCTACACTCGTCCCACCTGTCTGCGTTTGGCCCATATCATTGTAAAACTATCCCATCCATGTACCTGTCTAAATGCTTCTTAAACATTGCGAAAGTACAAAGTCAGCTAACACAGAGCTAACATGTTGCCAGATCTAGGAATAGATAGAAATTGAACATATTTCAATTGTAAAGCAATGGAATGGGTGGAGATCAAAGGGGTTGTCTGTGATAGAACAGAAATGACACAAAATGCAGTTGGTCAGCTGAAACATCGAAATATGGATCAATCTGCCTCAAATATTGTCAGACTGAACTTCCACTGCTACAGAAATCCCTAACTGCTCAATTAATTTACCTAATAATAATGCTGAACTACATTGAAGTTATACTTTTATTCTGCTAGAACAGCACTTGGCTCATTAAGCTTAATCCTTAACATACAGGGACAGACAGAAATAAGAAATCTAATTTATACACGTATGCCATTTGATAAGGGCAGCATTGTGTGGACAACTGCGTCAAAGGCTGGCAGTTGAGTATGCTGCAGAGAATAACAATTCTCGCTTTAATTAGGAATGTTTCGATGCTCTGGATGGCAAAATTAATTGCAGACAACCAAGTAAGGTATCAACAGCAGGTGAATGTACAGGGGTCAACACTCTGAATGGTTTAGAAAGGAAATTGGGTATGGGGATGTAGTTTGCAAGAATTACACAATTTTGCTGTCCACACAGTTCTGCCCTTATCAAGTGGTGAAAGCATTTCGGGTCGTGTTGGGTCGCGTCGGGTCTGAAGAAGGGTCTCAACCCGAAACATCACCCATTCCTTCTCTCCAGAGATGTTGCCTGTCCCCACTGAGTTACTCCAGCATTTTGTGTCTGCCTTCCAAAGGAGAAAAAGACACAGTGGAAAAAGTCAGCACAGTGGCGCAGCAGTAGAACTGCTGCCTGTGAACTACTTATGTTTTCCCTTGCGCTTTGTTTCAATTATATTTATTTTTTAGAAATTAAACAACAAAAAAAAGAAAATTGGCAATTATGTGGGAGTGTTTCTTCAAAGTATTGAAAGCCAGTGAGCCAACAAGTATGGTTTATCTTGCTGTCAAAGAGGTGCCTGCAGATTGAAAGGTATTGAAAAATAAACAAGTGGGGATGGGGGGAGTGAAATCAACTGAGTTGTCAATTTTAATTTTCTTTCAATTACTCTTTGATTCGCGAGAGCGATGGGCACAAACAAAACAATTTGTAGAGCACCCATAACCAATACTAATGAAAGGAATAATAAAAGCAGCAATTAACAAACTGATCACTCTTCCTTCACCACCACACTCATTCGCTTTACAGAACACGTTCCTGGACTAAACAAGTTCTCCTTCAACTCCACTCATTTTTTAAAGTCAAAAGTGTGACAATGGAGACAGACACTCAACCAACTAGTCCCTTTCTCAGATACTAGCAGTGACAGTGACTAGTGGGGTGCCACAAGGCCCAGTGCTGGGACCCCACTAGTTATTTACAATATATATTAACGATTTAGACAACAGCAGTGAGACATGGGCTACATATGCCAGGCAGGAGAGAAGACTCAACACCTTCCACCTGAGAAGCATCCGCCGTATCCTGGACATATCCTGGCAAGACAGAGAGTCCAACGCCTAGATCTTGTCTCGCACTGGCCTTCCCAGTATGGGCACTCTACTCAGGCAGTGCAGACTGCGGTGGCTGGGCGTATTCCAAAAGACATCCTCTATGGAGAGCTGACATTTGGGAAGAGAACCATCTCCCGCCCCCAGCTACGTTACAAGGATGTCTGCAAGAGAGATATGAAGATGCTCGACATCAATGTGGAGTCCTGTGAGAGCCTTGCAGCTGACCGCACGAGGTGGAGAGGTACCCTGAACCAACATTTCAAAACAGGGGAAGAGAAACTGTTGAACGCAGCGGCAGACAAGCAGACACGCAGAAAGGAGCGCAGCAACTTCAACAAACCAAAGACCTTTGCCACGGAGACTGTCACTCCCGCATTGGTATCTTCAGCCAAAAGCGACGCTGCTCCAGCCGAGGTTTGGAGCAAGCAGCCAACAACTAGGATGCATCACCCATGGTCAGTCATGACCGAGGGGGGCCTACGACGAGACAAAGGAATTAAATGTAACATCTCCAAGTTTGCGAATGACACAAAGCTGGGTGGCAGGGCGAGCTGCGAGGAGGATGCTACGAGGCTTCAGGGTGACTAGGATAGATTCAATGAGTGGGCAGATGCATGGCAGATGCAGCATAATGTGGATAAATGTGAGGTTATCCACTTTGGTGGCAAAAATAAGGCGGCAAATTATTATCTGAATGGTGTCAGATTAGGAAAAGGGGAGGTGCAACGAGACTTGGGTGTCCTTGTACACTGAAAGTAACACAGACAATGAAGAAAGCAAATGGCATGCTAGCCTTCATAGCGAGAGGATTTGAGTATAACAGCAAGGAGTTCCTACTGTAATTGTACAGGGCCCTGGTGAGACCACGCCTAGAGTATTGTGTGCAGTTTTGGTTTCCAAATTTGAGGAAGGACATTGAGGGAGTGCAGCATAGGTTCACCAGGTTAATTCCCGAGATGGCGGGACTGACATATGATGAAAGAATGGATCAACTGGGCTTATATTCACTGGAATTTAGAAGGATGAGAGGGGTTCTTATAGAAACATAAAATTCTTAAGGGATTGAACAGGCTAGATGCAGGAAAAATGTTCCCTGTGTTGGGGGGAGTCCAGAACCAGCTGTCACCAGTGTAAGAATAAGGGGTAGGCCATTTAGGACTGAGATGAGGATGTGAATCTGTGGAATTCTATGCCACAGAAGGCAGTGGAGGCCAATTCACTGGATGTTTTCAAGAGAGTTAAATAATGTTGAGGGAGAACGGAATCAAGGGATATGGGGAGGAGGCAGGAACGGGGTACTGATTTTGGATGATCAGCCATGATCATATTGAATAGCTCGAAGAGCCGAATGGCCTGCTCCTGCACGTATTTTCTATGTTTCTATACATAGTTGTGTTCTTAATTTAGTCCTACTTAGCCAACCTCCCACCCCGCCCTAACTGCTTTTTTTTTTTTTTAATAGTACATGGATAACAGCATTAGTGTTCTTGCATTTACAGAGAGCTAGAAATGGTCATTACGTTTGCTTCCAATTTCCACTCTGCTCTCGCTTCAACATAGTCCATCTCTGAGTCTTCGCTTTATGGACTTCCCTATCTCCATAGGTCTTGGGCTCATGCTCAATATACAAATTACTCCCAGGTTAAGACAGGGTTTCATTCCTGAGAACCACTCACAACCCAAACATACAGCAAAAGTGAAATATATTTAAATTTAAAAAAGGCCAACAATGGGCAACGTGCAACTAAGCCAGAGCATTTGACTCATCCATTCAAATATTTCCACAGAGTGTCCACATGGCAGTAGATATCCAGATCTCCACAGCAGCTGGCAAATCCAAACTACCGATTTCCCAAAGGCTCGCTCATATGTACATAAGACAGGCGTTCGTACCCTGGGAGGATCTATATAACATAAGTTCACCGACTCCAAAATCTAGCTTGGCTACACTTCCTTCCAAACTTACTTCTGGCAATTACTCCCTATTATCTGCCAGCTTCTGTGTCTCTGGTCTAGGTTCTAATGATGAGACTTTACCTCCAGCACCTGCAAGATGCTTATTCACCTTCATATTTGCTTATTCAATTCCACCAATCTCTCCCCTTCCCACAAAATGTTCCCAAGCAACCATATGAGTCACATGTGCCTTCCCACCATCCATTGACCCTCGTAGACCTTCCAGATGGAGCAGAAATGTATTTCTTCCTTTGTGGGGCATTACATTCAGTGCTCATGTAGTCACCTTTACATCACAAAAAAAATGCACATTGACTGCATTGCAGAACACTTCCATTCATCACTCACACTGAATTTCTAGTCACCAATCATTTTAATTATCCATCCTCCTATACTGTTCAAACCAAACCCAATATAAGCTTGAGGAACTACCCCTTTTCTTCCGTTTCAGCACACAGCAATCCACAAGAGCCAACTCTGATCTGTTGGGTACTTCCAGCATTCTCTTTTGTTTCAGATTTCCATCAACTACTATGATGTGTCTTTCAACAGATCCAGCATATTCCTTTCTCTTTATTCTCTCCAATTGTTTTCATTTATTTATTTATTTATTGACTAAGCAGGTCCAAAATCATTGTGATATGGACAATCTTCGTCCCCAGACTATTGCAGGCCATCCTAGTGTTCCATCCATCCTCTCCCCTCTCTGCAACTTAAAAAAATGTTTTCTCACTTCTTCAGTGCTGATGAAAGGCTTTTTGACCTTGTTCCTCCCTCTACATAATGCTCAGCATTTGCAGAACTGTGTTTTTATTTAAGATATCCAGCATTTTGCAGTTCAGATATTCAATTTCTGATCACTTCTGGATGCAACAGGGTGTTTTTTGCTGGGTGACAGCCAGATAACATAATACCATGGGAAGGCTTAACCAATCAAGTGCAAACACACCCACTGACAGCTGATGCCGCTGGCGTGGAAATCATGTTCAAACCAAAACATTTGCTTTTAATGCCTCATGCAGCTTTCAGATAAACAGGAACATATAGCCTTTCATCAGCATCACTGGCAGGTACTATTGTGCACCTGCTAGAGCATCGCAAAGCTGGATGCATTATTGCAAGAAGGAGACCATAAACTTAAAATAATTACAGGAAGGGGAGATGAGGAAAACGTTTTCACCCAGAAGTGGTGGAGCTGTCTGCCTGGGAAGGCAGCAGAGGCATGAGCGTTCACCCTATTTAAACAATACATGACTGTGTACTTGAAGACCAGTGCCCTGCATGGCACTGGGTTTAGATGGAGGCAATTCTTCACAACAAAATAATACATAATTTATGCTTATGCTTGTACATAATCCCCCTATTTTGGGGCAGCACAATGTTTGGGACATGGCTTCACAGGCATTTGTAATTGCCTAGGTGTGTTTAATTGCCTCTTTAATGCAGATACAAGAGAGCTCTCAGCACCTAGTCTTTCCATCACCTTTGGAAACCTTTATTGCTATTTGTGAACATGAGGACCAAAGTTGTGCCAATGAATGTCAAAGAAGCCATTATGAGACTGAGAAACAAGAATAAAACTGGTAGAGACATCAGCCAAACCTTAGGCTTACCAAAGTAAACTGTTTGGAACATCATTAAGAAGAAAGAGAGCACTGGTGAGCTTACTAATCGCAAATGGACTGGCAGGCCAAGGAAGGCCTCCACAGCTGATGACAGAATAATTCTCTCTATAATAAAGAAAAATCTCCAAACACCTGTCCGACAGATCAGAAACATTCTTCAGGAGTCGAGTGTGGATTTGTCAATAACCACCGTCTGCAGAAGACTTCATGAACAGAAATACAGAGGCTACACTGCAAGATGCAAACCACTGATTAGCCACAAAAATAGGATGGCCAGGTTTTGTCAAGAAGTATTTAAAAGAACAACCACGGTTCTGGAAAAAGGCCTTGTGGACAGATGAGACGAAGATTAACATGTCAAAGTGATGGCAAGAGCAAAGTATGGAGGAGAGAAGAACTGCCCAAGATCCAAAGCATACCACCTCATCTGTGAAACACATTGATGGGGGTGTTATGGCCTGGGCATGTATGGCTGCTGAAGGCACTGGCTCACTTATCTTCATTGATGATACAACTGCTGATGGTAGTAGCATAATGAATTCTGAAGTGTATGGACACATCCTATCTGCTCAAGTTCAAACAAATGCCTCAAAACTCATTGGCCGGCAGTTCATTCTGCAGCAAGGCATTGATACCAAACATACTGCTAAAGCAACAAAGGAGTTTTTCAAAGCTAAAAAATGGTCAATTCTTGAGTTGCCAAGTTAATCACCTGATCTGAACACAATTGAGCATGCCTTTTATATGCTGAAGAGAAAACTGAAGGGGATTAGACCCCAAAACAAGCATAAGCTAAAGATGGATGCAATACAGTCCTGGCAGAGCATCACCAGAGAAGACACCCAGCAACTGGTGATGTCCATGAATCGCAGACTTCAAGCAGTCATTGCATGCAAAGGATATGCAACTAAACATGACCAATTTCATTTACATGGCATTGCTGTGCGAAACATTATGGTGCCCTGAAATGGGCGGACTATGTATAAACACTGCTGTTATTTTTACATGGTGAAACCATAATGTCTAAAAATGGCCTTTACTAAAATCTGACAATGTCCACTTTAACCACATATGATTTTTTTTCTATTACATATCTCAAATTGTGGAGTACAGAGGCAAATAAATAAATGATGGGCCTTTGTCCCAAACATTATGGAGGGGACTGTACACCAGGCAGGTAGGGGGGTCATGGCCAGGAGCATGGGGGTTCAGGTACAGGGCAAACGGGATGAGGTGTGGAGGGGGAGGACAAGGAGACAGGGCCAGTGTGAGGGAGTGGGGTGGGGTGGGGGTGGGAATGGTCGGAGAGCAAGGCATGGGGACAGGGCAAAGTGACAAGGCCAGTGAGAGGAGGGCAAGGGGAGGGAGGAGGAACAGGGAAGGGTGGTGGGGGAAGTGGGAGGGGGTCAGGGGGGGAAAGAGGCAGGGAGTAGAGAGAGGGGGGAGAGAGGGATAGGTCCGGGGCACAGTTAGTTACAGGGGAGAGTGGCGGGGAGAAATGGGCACAGGAGAGTGTCAGAGGGTTAGGGTGAATGGGCAAGGTGACAGGGCAAAGGGGGTGCAGGGACCAACCCCCAGCGGTGGGATCTTCCTCCACCTGTCCCTGGAATCTTCCAGAACCCGCCCGATACAGGAGGAGGGGGGGGTGCGGGAGAAGCGCTTACCCTCCGGCAGCTCGGCGACAGACATTGCCGTCTCCTTCCCCGGCCGCTCCTCGCTGGGGTTGGGGTTGGGGCAGCGGCGGCGGCGATGTCATGCAACGACGGCGGGCGGGCGGGCGGGCGGCGCCTCTACACGCAGGCCGCGCCTCTACGCGCAGGCCGCGGTCTCCCCGGCCCCGCCCCTCTGCCTGCCAATCAGGCGGCGCCGGTCACGCCCCCCTCCCCTCTGCTCCAATCAGAGATCAGCAGGTGACGTGTCCGCTGTTTTGATGTGTGTGTGTGTGACGTCAGGGGTTACTGTCGGTCAAGTCCATGGTGCCATCCAGCTGTGGTGGATAGTCAGTCTGAAGAAGGGTCTCGACCCGGAACGTCACCCATTCCTTCCATCCAGAGATGATGCCAGTCCCTCTGAGTTACTCCAGCATTTTGTGTCTACCAGCTGTGGTGGATGATGTGCACTCATAAGTTCACAAGTCCGAGGCAGGAGCAGAATTAGGCCATTTGGCCCATCAAGTCTACTCTGCTGATCTATCTTTCCCTCTCAGAAGATAGACACAAAATGTTGGAGTAACTCAGCGGGTCAAGCGGCATCTCTGGAGAAAGGGAATGGGTGACGTTTCAGGTAGAGACCCTACTGGAGACAGACTCGGGAGAGGGAGATACAGAGATATGTCGAAGGGTGAGGTGTGAAAACAACCAATCATAGCAGACAACGATCAAGGAAATGTTGAATGGTTCATTGGGTCTGAAGTTCATTGTGTCTGAATATCCTGTGTCGGAAGGAACTGCAGATGTTGGTTTACACCAAAGATAAACACAAAATGCTGGAATAACTCAATGGGTCGGGCAGTATCTCTGGAAAAAAATAATAGGTGACATTTTAGGCCAACACCATTCCTCAGACCCGTCTCGACCCGAAACATCACCTATTCCTTTTCTCCAGAGATGCTGCCTGATCTGTATTATAAGTTGCAAACATAATTCCACAGCCAGTTCATTTTATTTCTGGCCCTTCAATATCACGTATCAACTCTGAGACTGGTCCATTGGCTTAAGCCACATTCTGTGATGAGCGCATTACTTGGAAATCTGATTGCAGTGCAAAGTCAAGAAAATACCAACCTTCTGAATAAGACATAAAGTTGCTCTCCATCTCCTTGCTGAATGTAAAAGGCCTTAAAGAAAAGCAGGAGGCAATTCCCAGTGTTCCTGCCAAAATCTAGGACGCATGTCTCTGGGTTAACTGTTGCTCAGAGGTGCGACCCGTACTGGTGAGTTAGAAGTTCATCGGTTCGAGGCCCATTACGACATAGGCACAATAAGCCAGATCTTGGAGAATACCACACTGTTAGAGGTACCAACTTTCAGAAGGTCATGAGAAATATGCTGACTCCTAAGCTGGTTGTAACAAAGTCCATGGTAAAATGTGGTTGAGATGCAAGGAAAGTTGACCCTGCTGTGCTAGAGGCCATTTTTATCAATCGACTAAGGTCGTTGAAAAGACTAATTATCCAGCACAATTTGGTTTATTCTTTCCTAGAACGTGATGTCCCTAACAAGGCGAACAATTTTTATTCATTCCTACATACCCCTAAGATGGCAGTGGTAAGCTGCTATCTTGAACCACAGCAGTCCACTTAGTAAAACTACCCCAAGAGGTTAAGTTTCAACACCAACAGACAATAAAGATACACAATACACAATACACAATACAATTTATTTGTCATTTGGACCCCGTTGAGGTCCAAACGAAATGTCGTTTCTGCAGCCATACATTACAAAATGAAAAAGACCCGAGACACAACACAATTTACACATACATCCATCACATCGCTGTGATGGAAGGCAAAAAAACTTATCTCTCCACTGCACTCCCCCCCCCCCGATGTCAGAGTCAAAGTCAAAGCCCCCGACGGGCGATGGTGATTGTCCCGCGGCCATTAAAGCCACGCGGGGTGATGCAAGGTCGCGCACCGGGTCTTGGTGTTAGAGCCCCGGCGGGCGCTCGCAAAGTTCCGCGGCCATTCCAAGCCGCGCGGGGCGATGGTAAGTACCCGCTCCAGGTGCTCTTCAACCCCGCAACTCGGACGGGAGAAGTCGCCGCTGCGGAAGCCCCGAAAAGCGGTCTCCCACCAGGGACCCGCGGGCTGCCGGTGTTGCCGTCCGCCAGACCCGCGGCTGCAGCCTCCGAACCTCCGGGGGTCGGGTCACAGCAGCGCTCCACCACAGCTCCACCCGCTCCGGACTCGGCCAGCCCCGTGACGGTGAGTAGTCCGCAGCTCCGCAACTGGAGCCCCAGGTCGTTCCTGCTGGAGGCCGCTTCACGTTGCCCAGCCCCAACGACAACGGAGACCCGACAAAGAAAAGGTTGGGTCTCCCGTGCAGGGGAAAGATTTTAAAGTTTTACACATACCCCGACAAAAAAATAAAATAAAAACTACATAGAAACGAGACAAAAATAATAAAAAGACAGACGGACTGCAGAGGCCGCTGCTGACGAGAGTCGCGCCGCCCACCGTCTGCAAGGGCTGGTCTAAGATAAAATAGTAAGATTAAACGAGAACTTACCAGTTTGAAGTTTGATCTGTATTTTATGAGGAGTTACGATGAGGGATTACGTGAAGAACCCGCTCAGTGCGCAGGCGCGGCATACTTCCAAGCAGCGGTGTGGAATCACAGATAGACACAGTTATTTGAAGTAAAATAGTAAAGACAAGGAGACATCAGTTTATTAGTTTGATCCATATAATGAGGGTGGGAGCGGAGGGCACGTAATCCCTCATCGTAACTCCTCATAAAATACAGATCAAACTTCAAACTGGTAAGTTCTCGTTTAATCTTACTATTTTACTTCGGAGTCACGTGAGTGACTCCGTGAAGATTTCAAAGCTCTGTGATTTCAAACCGTGTAACAGTTTATTTCACTCACTGCCGAAGTTCTTGAGGGAGGAAGTGTTATCGTAATCAACCAATGAATCTGTTTCCAAGAAACAAAAGGTATTTATTAACAATAACAAAAATTAAATTGCTCCCCCGGCCTTAAATTAAATATTTGCAGCTTGTAATATTTTGTCTGCAAATAAGTCAGGCTTCATCAACAGCTTATTATAAAAAGTTCTGAATGTCGTTTCACTCGACCATCCTGCTGTATTGAGAATATGGTCAACCTGTACGTCCATTCTCTCGGCTGCTGATGTAGATGCTGCCCTAGTAGAATGAGATTTAAACGTATTAGTGTCTATTCCGGCAGCCTTCAGTACCTGTTTGAGCCACCGTGAAATGGTTTGGCTCGTTACCCGGCCATGAGGTTTTTTGTGGCTGACCCATAAGGCTTTTTCACTCCCTCTGATATCGTGGGTTGTGTCTAGGTATTGTTGTAGATGGGTCACGACACACAACCGTAGCTCTGGTGGGTAGGCCCGGAATACCACCAGTGGATTAGCTGTTCCTGGCCTGCTTTGTTTCACCAGACCCTGAATGATGAACGTGAACTGGTCCGGGGTGATCACCATGTTGTCCAATCGTAACTTGTGTAGTGACTGGACCCTCTGAGCGGATACGAGTGCCATCAACATGAGCGTTTTTAATGTAGCCTGCTCCAGGCTAAGGGATCTCGCTGGTGGCCATGCCCTGAGGTATGTCAGTACCACACTGATATCTCAAATATGGGTATACCTGGGTTTAGGGGGCTTGGTATTATAAATGCCCTTCATCAGTCTTGCCACCAGTGGATGGGATCCCATTACCTGTTGTCCTGTTGGTTTTAGATAAGCAGAAAGGGCACTTCGTGCTGTGTTGATGGCACTATAACTGATCCCCTCATCATGGTGTAGATGGGCCAGGAACTCCAGTACGTTGGTGGCTGTTGTAGTTTCATATGTTGTCCCTGTTCCCTGGCAGTACTTCTCCCATTTTCTTATGGTGGTTAAATACTGCCTCCTGGTGGATGTTCGCAGGGATGCCGACATGGTGGTGATGGTTCGTTCGGACAATCCCAGTCCCAGGTAAGGTCTATTCAAAACCTGCAACCCAGGAGTTTATTTTTTTCATGGCATGGGTGGCTTATGCCTGATACTGGGTTAGTTAATAATCCTGGGTCACTGGGGATGACCATAGGTGATTCAACCACCATATCATGCAGGACTGGGAACCATGGCTGTGTAGGCCAGTCGGGCACCATCAAAATTCCAGAAGCAGAGTCCATCTGTATTTTGCGAAGTACCCGACTGATGAGGCAGAAGGGAGGGAAAGCATAGAAGAAAAAATTTCCCCAATCCAGCGTGAAGGCATCTACCGCTGCTGCCTCTGGGTCTGGTTTCCAAGCGACATACATAGGTAACTGGTGATTTAGTCTTGATGCAAATAAATCGATATCTGGCGTTCCATATTGCTTAATAACTTTAGCAAATACTTTAGGGTTTAACATCCATTCGATGTTATCATTAAATTTGCATGACCTGGTGTCTGCCACTATGTTTAGCTTACCTGGTAGATAGGTAGCTGATAGCCAAATATGTCTTTCGACACACCATTGTCAAATCACGTTGACCAATTTGTCGCATGATAATGATTTTATGCCGCCCATATGGTTAATGTAAGCCACCACCGTAGTATTGTCAATTTGTAACCGAACATGCAAGTGCTGCATATTAGATACATATGCTTTTAAACCATAAAAGGCCCCCAACATCTCTAGATAGTTGATGCCCAGTGTAAGTAGTAATGCTGACTCTGGGTTAGTCCATCTACCACCTGTGCTGGATATGGAGTTAGTTGCTCCCCAGCCTTGAGCACTGGCATCTGTTTGAATAACTAAAGTAGGGTTAGTGATGATGATAGAGCTGAAACTGTGCCAAACATTTTCTGCCCACCACTGTAGCTCTGATATTGCTTCAGTGGGTAATTTCATGACTCGATCGATCAAAACCTGAATGTTGTTTTAGTGCCTGTACCTTTGCTCTTTGTAAATTTTGATAGTGCAAAGGTCCAAATTGCGTAGCCGGAAATGCTGCTACCATTTTCCCAATCACTCTTGCTACTTGTCGAATAGTTGGTCGTTTGTTGACCATTAAATTGTTGCATGATTGTGCTAATGCAACCATTTTCCCCTTTGGCAAGGTAACAGTCATATGGACTGAGTTAATTGTGAAGCCCAAGTAGTCCATGATAGTAGATGGCTTCAACTTAGATTTATCTGGATGTAGGACGAACCCTAAAGTTTCGAGGAGCTGTTTTGTAGCTGATACTGCTGCCACAGCTAATTCCTTCGTTTTTCCTACTATCAGAATATCATCCAGATATGCCATGACAATATGTTTTTGTTTTCTTAGTATTGCCATGGCTACTTGCCATGGCTACTGAGCCAAAACCAAAAAGGCCTAAGGCAGGCAACGCCATTGTAGTGGGAGACTCCATTGTGAGAGGTACGGACAGGGGTTTCTGCGGCAACAGACGGGATGCGAGGATGGTGTGCTGCCTTCCTGGTGCCAGGATCCAGGATGTCACGGCCAGAGTGCAGAAAATCCTCAAGGGCGAAGGTGAACATCCGGAAGTGGTAGTGCATGTCGGCACAAACGATGTCGGAAAGAAGGGGATGAATATTTGGCAGCGTGACTCTAGAGAGCTCGGAAAAATGCTGAAAAGCAGGACCTCCAGGGTTGTTATCTCCGGTTTCCTTCCAGTTCCTCGTGCTGGCGAGAGCAGGAACAGGGAGATACGGGACCTGAACGTGTGGCTGAGGAACTGGTGCACGGGGCAGGGATTTAGATTCTTAGATCACTGGGATCTGTTTTGGGGTAAGGGGGAACTGTACAAAAGGGACGGATTGCATCTTAACAGGTGTGGGACCAGCATTCTGGCAGGCAGGTTTGCCACTGCTACACGGGTGGTTTTAAACTGAATAAGGGGGGTGGGGTGTCGAATGGGATAGTGGAGGATGGAGTTAAAGGGAAAGGGTTTCTTAAATGTGTGAGCGTAGAGACAGAGGGGTGTAAAATGAGGGTAGAAGCAATAGGTAGCAAGGTGAAAAGTAAAAGTGGCAGGCAGACAAAACCAGGGCAAAAATCAAAAAGGGCCACTTTTCAACATAATTGTATAAGGGGTAAGAGTGTTGTAAAAACAAGCCTGAAGGCTTTGTGTCTCAATGCAAGGAGCATTCGTAATAAGGTGGATGAGTTGAATGTGCAGATAGCTATTAATGACTATGATATAGTTGGGATCACGGAGACATGGCTCCAGGGTGACCAAGGCTGGGAGCTGAACATCTAGGGATATTCAATATTCAGGAGGGATGGACAGAAAGGAAAAGGAGGTGGGGTAGCATTGCTGGTTAGATAGGAGATTAACGCAATGGAAAGGAAGGACATTAGTTTGGAGGATGTGGAATCGGTATGGGTAGAGCTGCGAAACACTAAGGGGCAGAACACGCTGGTGGGTGTTGTGTACAGGCCACCTAACAGTAGTAGTGAAGTTGGAGATGGTATCAAACAGGAAATTAGAAATGCGTGCGACAAAGGCAAAACCGTTATAATGGGTGACTTCAATCTACATATAGAGTGGGTGAATCAAATAGGCAGGGGTGCTGAGGAAGAGGATTTCTTGGAATGTATGCGGGATAGTTATCTAAATCAACATGTAGAGGAACCAACGAGAGAGCAGGCTATTTTAGACTGGGTATTGAGTAATGAGGAAGGGTTAGTTAGCAGTCTTGTTGTACGTGCCCCCTTGGGCAAGAGTGACCATAATATGGTTGAGTTCTTCATTAGGATGGAGAGTGACATTGTTAATTCAGAAACAATGGTTCTGAACTTAAAGGAAGGTAACTTTGAGGGTATGAGACGTGAATTGGCCAAGATTGACTGGCAATTAATTCTAAAAGGGTTGACGGTGGATATGCAATAGAAGACATTTAAAGACTGCATGGATGAACTACAAAAATTGTTCATCCCAGTTTGGCAAAAGAATAAATCAGGGAAGGTAGTAGCATCCGTGGATAACAAGGGAAATCAGGATAGTATCAAAGCGAAGGATGATGCGTACAAATTAGCCAGAAAAAGCAGCATACCAGAGGACTGGGAGAAATTCAGAGACTAGCAGAGGAGGACAAAGGGCTTAATTAGGAAAGGAAAAATAGATTATGAAAGAAAACTGGCAGGGAACATAAAAACTGACTGCAAAAGTTTTTATAGATATGTGAAAAGAAAGAGATTAGTTAAAACAAATGTAGGTCCCTTGCAGTCAGAAACAGGTGAGTTGATCATGGGGAACAAGGATATGGCGGACCAATTGAATAATTACTTTGGTTCCGTCTTCACTAAGGAAGACATAAATAATCTGCCGGAAATAGCAGGGGACCGCGGGTCAAAGGAGTTGGAGGAATTGAGTGAAATCCAGGTTAGCCGGGAAGTTGTGTTGGGTAAATTGAATGGATTAAAGGCCGATAAATCCCCAGGGCCAGATAGGCTGCATCCCAGAGTACTTAAGGAAGTAGCTCCAGAAATAGTGGATGCATTAGTAATAATCTTTCAAAACTCTTTAGATTCTGGAGTAGTTCCTGAGGATTGGCGGGTAGCAAACGTAACCCCATTTTTTAAGAAGGGAGGGAGAGAGAAAACGGGGAATTACAGACCAGTTAGTCTAACATCGGTAGTGGGGAAACTGCTAGAGTCAGTTATTAAAGATGGGATAGCAGCACATTTGGAAAGTGGTGAAATCATTGGACAAAGTCAGCATGGATTTACAAAAGGTAAATCATGTCTGACGAATCTTATATAATTTTTCGAGGATGTAACTAGTAGCGTGGATAGGGGAGAACCAGTGGATGTGGTGTATCTGGACTTCCAGAAGGCTTTCGACAAGGTCCCACATAAGAGATTAGTATACAAACTTAAAGCACACGGCATTGGGGATTCAGTATTGATGTGGATAGAGAACTGGCTGGCAAACAGGAAGCAAAGAGTAGGAGTAAACGGGTCCTTTTCACAATGGCAGGCAGTGACTAGTGGGGTACCGCAAGGCTCAGTGCTGGGACCCCAGCTATTTACAATATATATTAATGATCTGGATGAGGGAATTGAAGGCAATATCTCCAAGTTTGCGGATGACACTAAGCTGGGGGGCAGTGTTAGCTGTGAGGAGGATGCTAGGAGACTGCAAGGTGACTTGGATAGGCTGGGTGAGTGGGCAAATGTTTGGCAGATGCAGTGTAATGTGGATAAATGTGAGGTTATCCATTTTGGTGGCAAAAACAGGAAAGCAGACTATTATCTAAATGGTGGCCGACTAGGAAAAGGGGAGATGTAGCGAGACCTGGGTGTCATGGTACACCAGTCATTGAAAGTAGACATGCAGGTGCAGCAGGCAGTGAAGAAAGCGAATGGTATGTTAGCTTTCATAGCAAAAGGATTTGAGTATAGGAGCAGGGAGGTTCTACTGCAGTTGTACAGGGTCTTGGTGAGACCACACCTGGAGTATTGCGTACAGTTTTGGTCTCCAAATCTGAGGAAGGACATTATTGCCATAGAGGGAGTGCAGAGAAGGTTCACCAGACTGATTCCTGGGATGTCAGGATTGTCTTATGAAGAAAGACTGGATAGACTTGGTTTATACTCTCTAGAATTTAGGAGATTGAGAGGGGATCTTATAGAAACTTATAAAATTCTTAAGGGGTTATACAGGCTAGATGCAGGAAGATTGCTCCCGATGTTGGGGAAGTCCAGGACAAGGGGTCACAGCTTAAGGATAAGGGGGAAATCCTTTAAAACCGAGATGAGAAGAACTTTTTTCACACAGAGAGTGGTGAATCTCTGGAACTCTCTGCCACAGAGGGTAGTCGAGGCCAGTTCATTGGCTATATTTAAGAAGGAGTTAGATGTGGCCCTTGTGGCTAAGCGGATCAGAGGGTATGGAGAGAAGGCAGGTACGGGATACTGAGTTGGATGATCAGCCATGATCATATTGAATGGCGGTGCCGGCTCGAAGGGCCGAATGGCCTACTCCTGCACCTAATTTCTATGTTTCTATGTTTCTACTTTCAATATTTTTGTGAATAATCTTGGGGCTGAAGTTAGGCCATTGGGCAATGCTTTGCACTGCCACAGTTGCCCCAACCAGATAAATTTTAGGTATCTGCAATGATCCTTGTGTATGGGTATTAGATAGTAAGCATCTTTAAGATCAATGCTTGCCATAAAGTATCCTTTGGAAATCAGTTGTTTGGCAGTAACAAATGTTTCCATTTTGAAATGTATATACTTAACAAACTTATTTAGTGTTGTTAAGTCAATGATGATGCGACATCCACCGTCTTTTTTAGTTTTAGTGAATATATTTGATACAAATTCCAAAGGTTCATGTTTGGTCTTTTCGATGACCCCCTTTGCGATAAGCCTTACCAGTTCAGCCTGTCCCTCACGTTTGTCTTTGTTGGAGGGAGAAAATACCCTTTGGGGCCAATGTTGAACTGGTGGCGTTTTTTCTGATATAAATTGAATTTGGTATCCACTAATGCTGTTGAGTATATACTTGTCACTCGTGACAGTACCCCAAGCTTCTTTAAACAAGTGTAATCGCCCCCCTGTTAGTAAAGCACTCTTGTTCTTTATATGCTGGCAGGAACCAGACCCACCTACCTCCATGGTTATTGGCGTCTCCTTTGTTTCCTCTTGTAGGCTCTGGTTGCCTGACGTGCTGGCGATGTTGGGGGGGTGGCGCATTTTCCATGGGGTCCGCTCTGGGCCCTGATCTAAAAAAGACCTTTGGGGGTAGTAATATGCGGTCCCCGAGCTTTCATCAGTCGACTGGTGGGCTGGTGGATGCCGTGGGTGCTGCCGCATGGGTATTATGCGGTATAGAGTTCTAGAGCCTCAGCGAGCACCTTGTCCTGCAAGGGTTGGTTTGAGAGGTGGTTGATGCTGGCCGCCATCTTTGGTTCCAGCGGTCTTCCTGCACGTGGGGTTGCTACATAGCGGTCCACCACACCCAGCAGCTCTTCCTGCTCCTGCACCCCTTGCATACTCCCGAACTCATCCGCCAGCCCCTGTTTCAGACCAGCCCAGCCCTGATCACCAATGCTAGCCTCCAGTAATGAGGGAGCAGAGGGCAGTGCACAAGACACTGTGGAGGAGGCGCCTGACCTTCCTCCGCGAGAACGCTCTTTTTGCGTATCCCGCTGGAGCATCTGCTCCAGGAGCTGTTGAATACAGCTCAGGCGGCTGTCTCTCCTCGGTTTGGGTGGAGACATTTCCCCCTCCGACGAATCGGAAATGACCGGCCGGTTAGTTTTTCGAGCGTTCTCGCGGAGGAAGGTAGCTTTTCTCCCTGTCCGCCGTTCAGGCATTAGCGGGACTGGGCTTGGCTCGGTCTCGGGGATAGCGAAGCCCTCTACGAGCGGTGCTGCCGCCTGTTGCTGCCCCCCCAAGATTGAACACTCCTCTGGTGGAGTAGAGCGGGGGGCAGTTCTCTTCGAGAGTCTTTTTCTTAGTGTACTCATTCTGTGAGACACTCGACAACTCTCCTTTCTGTTAGATTTTACCAGTACTCCAATATACTTACCAACGGTCCTGTTTTTAAACTGCAGCTGGAGAGCCTGACTCCAGCTGCCGCCGCTGTTGCACTGCTGGCGAAATGCCGCGCCTGCGCACTGTGCGGGTGCTTCACGTAGTCACTCACGTGACTCGGAAGTAAAATTGGCATGGGTGGCACAGTGGCACAGTGGTAGAGTTGCTGCCTTACAGCACCAGAGACCCAGGTTCAATCCTGACTATGGGTGCTGTCTGTCCAAAGTTTGTACATTCTCCCTGTGACCTTGTGAGTTTTCTCCGGGTGCTCCGGCTCTAGGTTCAATCCTGACCTCTGATGTCGTCTGGCTGGAGTTTGCACATTCTCCCTCCTCCGGGTGCTCCGGTTTCCTCCCTCATTCCAAAGAAGTGCACGTGTATAGGTTAATTGGCCTCTAAAAATTGCCCTCTAATGTGTAGAGAGGTTAATGAGAAAGTGGGATAACATAGTGTGAATGAGTGAACGATGGTCGAAGTTGACTCTGTGGGCAGAAGGGCATCTTTCCATGCTGTGTCCCTAAACTAAACAGAACTTGGTTCAAGGCTTTGGACGACCTGCATAAAAAATCTTCAGTCACTCAGTGAAGATCTTATTAGGACCTACAGTCTCCTCGATTGCTTCTTGATATCGTGTGGAGTGAACCGGAGACTGCCTTCTCTAATAACGAGAACCTCAGGAGAATGTTGAGGGAGATCACTCAGAAGAATTCTGCTGAAAATATTTGCTTTTGAATTTTATGCTTTGCACTACCATGCTGAACTCCACCTTCAGTGTGAATCGAGATGCTCACGGAGATGATGACATGTGCAGAAATGTAATTATGACCACTTTAGTAGGTGCTGTACAATGAGAACAATGTACATGTGCATGCCTCCTAATGTGTTTAATGTTTAACGCAGCTGCTGTGCAGGAAGGGAGCGTTCTCTGTTGTAAATACTGCAACCCTTAACCTCCATATGCCTCTCGATTTTTCTAATTACTGAACATTGAACTTCCCCCATAAACATTACAGTGAGAGTGGGTGTGGCAGTACTGCAGAGTTTTGACCTGATCCAATGTTTCTGGAATCATTTAGCTCGGTATTGCACACTAAACTATTGTAAATAGTCTAGTTTGCACCTCATTTTTAGATACAAATGATGCTATTGCTTGAATGCACATCCAAACTCCTTTTTGAGTCAGTAGTGGGTCCCCTGACTTGAACGAGAAATATGGTGGACCATCAGACACCAATTATGATTGTAAACTACCAAACTTAGCTACCGTTGGGTTGTAAACTACCAAAGCAGAATATGAGGTTACGTTATTTCTGTTTGCACGTGGCCTCACAGTGGCAGTGGAGGAGGCCCAGGGCAGAAAGTTCAGTGAGAGAATGGGAAAAGGAGTTAAAATGGTTAGCTACCATGAGAGCGAACAGGCCTTGGCGGACCGATCGCAACTGATCGTTGAAATGGTCACCGAGTATAAACTCACCATGTGCATGAGGCCCTATCGGGAACTACGGATGCTGTAGATGTAGGGGAGGTGCACTGAAACCTCTGCCTTAGCTGGAAGGACTGTAGATATCCCTGGGTGGAGGTGAGGGATAAGGTATAGGGACAGGTATTACATCATCTGTGGTTGCAGGGGAAAGTACATGGGGAGGGGACAATGATTAGTGCAAAAATAAAGAATGGTACAAGATTGTTGTGCAAACTGAAGGTAGTCCAAAAAAAATGAAAGTACAAGAACTCAATAACCAATTAAAGTAGAGTTCGAAACATAGGAACATTGGAACATAGAAAATAGGTGCAGGAGGAGGCCATTCGGCCCTTCGAGCCAGCACCGCCATTCATTGCGATCATGGCTGATCGTCCCCAATCAATAACCCGTGCCTTCTCCCCATATCCCTTGTCAGGAGTAAGAATAGTAAGGAGTAAGAATATGCAGCAGCACTCCAGCACAAAATGCTGGAGTAACTCAGCTGAACAGGCAGCATCTCTGGAGAAAAGGAATGGGTGGCATTTCGGGTCGAGACTCTTCAGACTCAGTCTGCAGGTCTGAAGAATGGTCTGAGTTACTCCAGCATTTTGTGTCTATCTTTGGTATGACAGTTGCCTCATTTCATCAGCTTCGTGTATTGCACCCCTAGAAGAGACGCTTCACATGCCGCTTGCATCTAGGTGCTGTATTTTCACAAGGACTGCTGCCAGTTTTCTCAACTTCCATAGCCGCTCTGCATGTGGGGGAGAGAGAGAAGGGGGGGGGAGAGAGAGAAACGGGGAGAGAAAGAGAGAAGGGGAGAGAGAGAAGGGAGAGGAGGGAGAGAAGGGGGAGAGATAAGGGAGAGAGAGAGAGGGGGAGAGAGAGAAGAGGGGAGAGAAAGAGAGAAGGGGCGAGAGAGAAGAGAGATGGGGAGAGAGCGATGATATTGTGGGCGTTGGGTAGGAGATACTCTCTCTTGTGCTCTCCATCTCCTTTTGCTCTCGTTTTTGCACCTCTCTCCTCTCTTCTCGTTTCGCTCTCTCCGCGTTTGCTCCCCTTTGACCGGCTCCGAAGCGTGGGTCATTTTTCCACACAAGCATAGTGACTGGCAATCTGAACCCAAGCACCAGTTATAGGCGGCCAAAGATGCGCATCCCTCGGGACAGCCCCCAATCTACCACGGCCACCCTCCGCAGGCTGTGGGTCGGGTGGAGCAGAGGTGTTGGACAATGTTCATCCCTTCACAGTGATGTGATGGGCGCGGGGGTCTGGACCAATCGCTGACAAGTCCTGCCCCCCGGCAACATCATGTCCGTTATTGGACTTTTCTGTTGAGCGGCAGTTGGTTCGTTGGCTTGTAGGCGACGCCACCTTTTGGGTATGTGGCGTTTCGACAGAGCGGCCATTTAGTGAGTTTGCTTTTAGGTGATGCAGCTTTTCGGTTAGTTGGCTTTTAGGCGTCCCGCCATTTCAGTTAGTTTGCACTTAGGCGTCCTATCCTGTCGGTTAGTTGGCGTTTCGTCTTCGTACTGTTTCGGTTTTTCGGCGCTTCGGCCTCGTTCCCTTTCGGTTCTTTGTCTTCGACTTCTTTGCTTCGGATTCTCTGCGCCACGTCCGTGTACCGTGTTCACCACTCCTTGCGGGTTTCGGGCGGTCAAGAGCATATCAGTTGTCATCCCAGGCTGAGGTGCATCCCGTCAAAATACTCTCTATGGCTTATCTGTCTGTAGACGTTCGAGAGAATGCTCGTGGATTTAATCTTCTCAGATGTCGAAGAAAATAAATATGCCACTGACATAGTAGCAATAGCAATGTCAATGTGATTGTATTTAAACCATCCACTAGACTGGTCAAACAGGTCTCCCATTTGTACTTCGAGTTGCTATAACACAGAAGTTAAAAAATGGATCAAACTGTCATGCATTAGCAGAATCCGTATCACAAATTGCAGCATTTTATCTATGTATCTATGTATCTATGTATGTATATCTCCCAGGATAACTGTACATTGAGAGAGATTCAGAAAAAGGTGCTCCAAAGAATCATTGAGATATAATGGGCAAAGGATTTAATTGAACTGTGAAAACGGTACCATGGTGGTAGTTTGGCAAATGAACAGGGATATATATGAAGAACCAAGAGCAACTTGGTGCTTCAAATGGTACGTTGTTTCCCTAACCCTATGATGAAGGTTTCTGAGACATTGTTTGCTGCAAAGAAAGAGTCTGAGCAACCAAATATAGTAGCTCGCTCCGACAGGTTTGTTTGATATCTTGCAGAGGGAGCTTAAGCAGCTAAACCCTCCTGAAATTGAAAAGCAAATGTTCAAGCATAGTAATCTCCAGATTGCTTCCTTCATGGTGTGCTAAATCGCAGAGAGTGAATTGTAAAGATTAGATTACAGCAGGAGGAAAAGGTTCATCTTCTTGGAGAATTCAATGTGTCCTAAAATGAGGGAGGCTCATAACAAAAGGGAGACATCAATAAATGGGTAAACTAAGCAATGGTGGAAGATTTAAATTAACTTGCCAGGTGGTGGGAAGTTTGATACTCGAGCAAGAGGGACTAGCATTGACATAGATAAGAAAATAGAATAGCTAAAATAAATAACATTGAAAATAGATAGGGTGGACTGTCAAAACCTTTACCCAGGGTGCAAATGTCAAATAGTAGAGGGCAGAACTTTAAAGTAAGAGAAGCAAAGTTTAAAGCAATGTGTGGGGCATTTTTCCACAGTGAGGGTAATGGGTGCCTGAAACTAGCTGTTCAGGGTGATAGTGGATGAAGATAAGATAGAGGCAGTTAAGAAGCTTTTAGACAGGTTGTTTACTGTTTTTAGATCTGAATTATCTCGAGTTGGCAGTATACCCAAAACTACAAGGCTGGTTTACAATCAATTTTCCAACTAGAGAGTAAAAATTTGCACAAATCTATGTTGACATGTGTACTCAGTATTCCAACCAACAGTATCTGAATCTTGGTTTTGGGCCAATCTACTCAAAATAAATTGAATTATCCTGAGTTTACTGTTAATTCAATTTTCACATACAAGGAGTCTATAGTGCTGTTTTACTTAATTCAAGTTATTAAATAATTTAAATTGTTTTAGTAAAAACAACATTAAATTAACAGGAGATTGTATAATGCAACACGCTGTCCATGACACATGTTATTGGATGCGCACATACAACTAGTGTTCCACAATGCTGAATTTTAATGCTGTGAGATAGAGGCCTGTTGAAGTTGAGAGGCGAGGTGGAAGATAACAAAAACTTTCTAATCAACTCGAGAGGTTTGCTCAGAACTCCAAACTTTCAGTGCAGTTATAACACAATCAGCATAGAAACATAGAAACATAGAGAATAGGTGCAGGAGTAGGCCATTCGGCTCTTCGAGCCTGCACCTCCATTCGATATGATCATGGCTGATCATCCAACTCAGTATCCCATCCCTGCCTTCTCTCCATACCCCCTGATCCCTTTAGCCACAAGGGCCACATCTAACTCCCTCTTAAATATAGCCAATGAACTGGCCTCAACTACCTTCTGTGGCAGAGAATTCCACAGATTCACCACTCTCTGTGTAAAAAATTATTTTCTCATCTCGGTCCTAAAAGACTTCCCTCTTATCCTTAAACTGTGACCCCTTGTTCTTCACTTCCCCAACATCGGGAATAATCTTCCTGCATCTAGCCTGTCCAACCCCTTAAGAATTTTGTAAGTTTCTATAAGATCCCCCCTCAATCTTCTAAATTCTAGCGTGTACAAGCCGAGTCTATCCAGTCTTTCTTCATATGTACAAGCCGAGTCTATCCAGTCTTTCTTCATACAATGATTACCTGCAAAACTTCTGACAATGATTACCTGCAAAACAATGTCGCAAGGGTGCCACTCTGGTGCAGCTGGCAGCGCTGCAGCCTCACAGTGCCGAACACCATGGTTCAATCCTGACCTCGAGTGCAGTCTGTGTGCAGCTTACACGTCCTCCCTGTGACTTTGTGGGTGTTCTTCGGTTGCTCCAGTTTCCTCCCACACTCCACAGACATACATGTTTGTAGGTTAATTGGCTTGGGTAAAAAAAAAAGTGTAAATTGTTCCCAACATGTAGAACAGTGCTAGTAGTGTATGGGGTGATCTGTATTTGGCCTCTGGGGAAACAAAGTTGCTCCTGGTGTGTAGGGAGTGGATGAGAAAGCGTGGACTCAGTGGGCCGAAGGACACCTTTAAATGCTGTATCTCTGAGCGAAACTTAACGACACCTTGTTAAACCCCTGGTTCGTGCTTCACAATAAGTAAGTGTAGGACTGTTTGTTCCTGGAGCGGTGAGGAGGTGGTGTGTGTTTTAAAATATGTTTGCATTAACAATTGTTCTGAGCAGACAGAAAATAAGAGCTATATACTCAGAATTTGTGCATGAGTCATGACAGATATGTAAATATAGAACAATACAGCAGAGCAAAGGCCCTTCAGCCCACAATGTCTGTGCAAAGCATGATGCTAAGTTAAATATATCTCTTTAACCTGCACATGATCCATATCCTTCCATTCCCTGCTTATCCATGTACCTTTCTAAAAGCCTCTTGAATGCCACTATAGTATCTGCATCCACCATCACCACCACCCCTGGCAGCATATCGCAGGTACCCGTGAAAGATGAAAAGTAAAAGATAAAAGATGAAAACTAATTAAACCCAAGGAGAAAAGTAAGTTACAGTAGTGGCTCCCAAATGAACATTTGTTACAAAAATACTTAGTGGGCAGCACAGTGCTACTGCCTTACAGCGCCAGGGACCCAGGTTTGATCCCGACTATGGGTGCTTATCTGTACGGAGTTAGTACGTTCTCCCCATGACCTGTGTGGGTTTTCTCCGAGATCTGTTTCATCTCACACTCCAAAGGCGTACAGGTTTGTAGGTTGATTGGCTTGGTGTAAATGTAAAATTGTCCCCAGTGAGTGTAGGTTAGTGTTACTGAGCAGGGATCTTCGGTCAGGATGGACCCGGTGGGCAGAAGGGCCTGTTTCCACGCTGTATCTCTAAACTAAACTGAAATAAACAAGAAGCAATTGCTGAGCAACTGGCAATATTGTCAAAGTTCAAGTTTGACAAGATGACATGATGTTTCCGATTGAGACATGGCTGCATGCCAATTGGTACTGTAAATAATTATACCAAGTTAGAAGATGGGGAGGTATCGACTTCTTACAAGCATATGGTGAAACATAACCGTAGAAATTAACTGTTTCAGGATCAGGTGAAGGGTGGTCAAGAATAATAAATAACTATTTCTCCTTCAGTTCCGTGTTTTCTATCTCCTCTTTATCTCTCTCTATTTTCTCTCTTTTCTTCTTTCCTTTACCTCACTGTTCGATATCACGCACTTCTCTATTTTTCTACTACACTCTTTCTTTCCTTCCATTTACTGCTAAAAAAAAAATAAGAAGTTGTACATAAAATGTAACATGTCAATATATATTAGGTATCTACAAGGTACCACATTATTGTACTTACTTCTAATAAAATAAAATAAATAAAAATGGGGAAAATAGCATGTAGGAAGGATGCTGGTTTAAACTGAAAATAGACACAAAAAGCTGGAGTAACTCAGCAGGACGGGCAGCATCTTTGGAGAGAAGGAATGGGTGACATTTCGGGTTGAGACCCTTCTTCAGACAGGCGAGAGATATTGACAATGATGTAGAGAGATAAAGTACAATGAATGGAAGATATGCAAAAAAGTATTGATCATAAAGGAAACGGGCAATTGTTAGCTGTTTGTTGGATGAAAATGAGAAGCTAGTGCAACATGGGTGGGGGAGAAATAGAGAGGGAATGCCGGGGTTACTTGAAGGTAGAGAAATCAAAACTCATACCACTGGGCTGTAAACTGCCCAAGCGAAATATGATATGCTGTTCCTCCAATTTGCGTTTAGCCTCACTCTGACAATGGAGGAGACCTAGGACAGAGAGGTCTGTGTGGGAATGGGAAGGAGAATTAAAGCATTTAGTAACTCACTTAAAGGAGAAATAGCTTTGTGACTAAGAACAGGAGACATTAGATCACAAAAGTAAAGCAGACATTATAGATTTTAAGCATTAAATGAATAAATATTAAAGGAATTGAGATTCCATTGAGATTTGTGTACTTGCCTCGGGTAGTGATGGAATGAGAAAGAATGTATAAGCATGTAGGGATTAAAGATTGATTTTTATGAGGGATTTTAACAATGAAATCAATTGGATTATGTTGACGACTTCATGTCAGAAGCGGCATGAATTTCCTGAAGAAGTTCATGGTAAGAAAGTGTTTCACAAGAAACCAGGAGGTAGCTTATGTTATGTTTTCCAATGAGAAAGGAGATGGATTTGATTGCCACCCTATCAGTGCAATTCATTTACCTTAAAAAAAAAATCATAAATCAATTGATTTCAACATGGTGCTTGAAAGGGAGAGACGCAAAACAACTTAGATTCAAACTTTATGAAATAGAAACATAGAAACTAGGTGCAGGAGGAGGCCATTCGGCCCTTCGAGCCAGCACCGCCATTCATTGTGATCATGGCTGATCATCCCCTATCAATAACCCGTGCCTGACTTCTCCCCATATCCCTTGACTCCACTAGCCCCTAGAGCTCTATCTAACTCTCTCTTAAACCCATCCAGTGACTTGTACTCCAATGCCCTCTGTGGCAGGGAATTCAATACATTCACAACTCTCTGGGTGAAAACGTTTTTTTCTCACCTCAGTCTTAAATGACCTCCCCTTTATAGGGAGGTTGCACGAAAGGTCACTGGGTCATAGGGCTCGACGCACGGAGCCGCTAAATCCAACTGGAAGACATTCGTCACTTCCGGTATATGTTATAAATGCTAGAAACGCGTACTTTCCTACCTGTTAAAAATCGCCAAAATGTTGAATTTTTGCGCTGAAAAAAATTGTGGGAGTTGGGGTAAGTGTGAGAGACATGTACCCAACTTTAGAATTCCAAACGTGAAGCGAAATGAAGGTATAGAGAAGCGAGAACTGAAGGGACAACAACAGCTAAAGTGCTTGGTAAACATTGAAAATATTGGGAAATATCGCGTTTGCTCACTGCATTTCATCAAGTAAGGCATTATTTGTGTTTTTTCTTGATTCCTTTGGTATCTAAAAATTCTCAGAATTGATAAATCTGGCTGTAAATTTTTCTTCAGATGCGTTTTCATTTTGTATGTAAAAACCCACGAGAACCATGGGCGATTGAAAAAAATTACAGCCAGATTTATCACTTCTGAAACTTTTTAGATTCCAAAGGAATCAAGAAAAAACACAAATAATGCCTTAGTTGATGAAATGCAGTGAGCAAACGGCCAATGTTCGCCAAGCACTCTGACTGTTGTTGTCCCTTCAACTCTCGTTTCTATCTACCGTCATTTCTCCTTACTTTTGGAATTCTGAAGTATGCTAAATGTCTCACACGCTTATCCCGATTTCCATAATTATTTACAGCGCAAAAATTGACAATTTCAGTGGGTTTTAACGGGCCCGCTACGCTGGAAACATTGGTAAGTGCCTACCTGCAGTACATCGTGTGTAATCCATTTGGAGTAGCGTAGCAACAGTACGGGTCATGGGTCGTGACCCGACTGCCGTGAAACCTCCTTATTCTAAGACTGTGGCCCCTGGTTCTGGACTCGCCCAACATTGGGAACATTTTTCCTGCATCTAGCTTGTCCAGTCCTTTTATAATTTTATATGTTTCTATAAGATTCCCCCTCATCCTTCTAAACTCCAGTGAATACAAGCCTAGTCTCTTCAATCTTTCCTCATATGACAGTCCCGCCATCCCAGGGATCAATCTCGTGAACCTACGCTGCACTGCTTCAATCACAAGGATGTCCTTCCTCAAATTAGGAGACCAAAACTGGACACAATACTCCAGATGTGGTCTCACCAGAGCCCTATACAATTGTCATGTGGACTTTAAAGCAGGGGTCGGCAACCTTGTTCTGTGTAGGGGGCCAGGACCCATGTCTGTGAGCGGGTGGCCGACCACATCTATCGCCATAGTGTGACAATGGGTGTTGTTTTTCGCATCGTTTTCGCGTTTTTATCCATTAGTTTTCTGCAGTTCCCAGGTCCCTCGCATGCCCGGGACTGGCTGCAGTTCCCAGGTCGGCTCACGTGCCCCGGGACGAACTGCAGTTCCCAGATCAGCTCTCGTCCCCTAGACTGGCTGCAGTTCTCAGGTCACGAAAACAAATTGAAAAAAAACCCGTCTGCGGTCCGGATGATTTCGGGTTACGGGCCGGACCCGGCCCGTAACCCAAAACCATCCGGCCCGCAGGCGGTTTTTTTTTAATGGGTTAGGGGCCGGATCCGGCCCGTGGGCCATAGTTTGCCGACCCCTGCCTTAAAGCAATTCCATTTTTGTTTGTGGTTAACTGGATCAGTCTAACAATGCGTAAAATGACAGAAAGGAAGTGTAATACAGGATCAAAGCAGAAGGTTCGTGCATAAAAGAGAACCAAAGACACCTGGAAAATGTAAGGGGCAACATAGAACTACATTTAAAAATGAGGACAATTTCAAAACCCAGCGCTTACACTAGTTACTGAGATCAAAGGACAACAGAATCTAGCACAAACAAGTCTTGCTAATGGAGGTGGTGAATGAAATTGCAAGTGGCAACAGAATCAATACAATATTACCTACAATTATTTGGGAGTAAGGAGTGGTCAAGAGGGATGTGAATACGCTTGTTCTGTACATTAAACAGCATCAGACACTGCATAATCACAGTGTCAGATTCAGAATAGGGGAAGAGGATAGTGTGATGGATAACTCAGGGAAACCAAAACATATTGGTCACAAGGGCTCAACAAAACTAACTAAACAAAAGAACAGTCTATGAAAAAAAAAATAACACACAAAAATAACATACCTAGAACCACAGGCGTTTTATTTCAGGAAGACGACAAAAACATTCTAGCTGCCTTTAATGTGAGGAATGACAACTTCACCTGTCTCCTTGGAACTGGAGATAGGTAAAGGCCAGAATAAATCAGGGCTGGCAATAGATAACCAAGGAAGGGTGGAGCCCACTATGGTCCATTGTTGACTAGGGAAGAGGTGATCACAAAGGGAGACAAAAGTGCTGGAGAAACTCAGTGGGTGCGGCAGCATCTACGCTAGGATGTGAACAATGGAACTACTAGGATGATTAGGGTGGGCGGGGGGGGGGGGGGGAGGGGGGGGAAGGAATGACAATAGGTGCAGGAGTAGGCCATTTTGCCCTTCAAGCCAGCACTGCCATTCAATGTGATCATGGCTGATCATCCCCAATCAGGCTATGTTCTATGTCTATGTCTATGTCTAATCAGTACCCGTTCCTGCCTTCTCCCCATATCCTCCGACTCCTCTATTTTTAAGAGCCCTATCTAGCTCTCTCTTGAAAGCATCCAGAGAACCTGTCTTCACCGCCCTCTGAGGCAGAGAATTCCACAGACTCACCACTCTCTGTGAGAAAAAGTGTTTCCTCGTCTCCGTTCTAAATGGCTTACTCCTTATTCTTAAACTGTGGCCCCTGGTTCGGGTCTCCCCCAACATCGGGAACATGTTTCCTGCCTATAGCGTGTCCAAGCCCTTAACAATCTTATATGTTTCAATGAGATACCCTCTCATCCTTCTAAACTCCAGCGTGTACAAGCCTGGAGTAGTTGCAGGGGTTACTTGGAATTAGAGAAATCAATGTTCGTACCACTGGGTTGTAAGCTGCCCAAGCGAAATATGAGGTGCTGCTCCTCCAGCTTGCACGTGGCTTCACTCTGACAGTGGAAGAGGTTTCCATCTTGGCTCTCCCCAACCATCTCCTGTTCTCAGGCCGTCTACATCACTTAAAATAAAAACAGGCAATGTTGAAAATACTCAGCATCCTACGCAGCATCTATAATGGGAAACTGACGGTAATGTTACAAGCTGATGACTGTTTCTGAGCTGAAATGTTAACTCTTTTTTCCCTTTCCACAGATGCTGTCTTTGCTCCTGAATATCTCCAACATTTTCTTCATTAGGTCAGATTTCCAGCATCTAACATCAACTTTCGACCAGTACGTTTGTATTCACTATCTGTTCAATATTTCATTGTCATTTCCCCTCGGGTTGCTTAATAATGTGAAAATGTCCAGAAACATTTGATATACGAGATCTGATATTAGATATTGGATAAATGATATTACATGTAGTTCTGCTATAACATAAGTGTTGTGTCCCTAAGAAACTTCACATGGTAGAAAAATGTGTTATCAAAACAATTGAAAATCCAAAAAGATAAGTATGCTCAGGGAAAAAAGGGTTACAGGGATAGAATAGGGCCCCTCAGAAACCAAAGTGATCATTTCAGTATGTGTGGAGCCAAAGGAGATGGGTAAGGGTCTCAATTAATATTTATATTCTGTTTTTGCTGCAGAGAAACAGAAACCTGGGATCTTGGGACAGTTAATGGAGAACAGTCTGTATCACAGTCCAGGAGGAGCTGGACATCCTAAAATGTATGAAGTTAGATTAATCTCCTGGGCCTGATTAGATATATCCAAGGACACTGTGCTAAAAGACTCTGACTCTAAATGTCACAGGTGATAAGAGGGTTAAGAGCTGGAGAGTTTCAGACTGGCAATAACAAAGTCTTCATCTCCCCACTCCTCACCCTCCAACCCCCCCCCCCCCCTCCCCATAATATTGTTAAAACATAATAACTTTTTAATAGCTATAAGATCTTTAATAGGTTATTTTATTTTTTTATTATTGCAAGCTAAAAGTACAATGTTATATAGTTTAATAGAATATCATTGCACAAGTGATATTGAAGCATTTTCTTATCAATTACCAGCGGCATCCCACAGTGAAACTAGCAGGTGTGTTCTCAAGAGACATTGGCGTCCGATCACTGTCGGTAGGTTACAGAGAAACAGTTCTTTTTTCCCAGTCTTTATATTCCAAGACAGCTTTTTTCCCCTGCGTATAATCACCAAGGTATTTTCCAAGGGTTCTCCAGTTCCCTATCGAAATTAAGTTTTAACCGTTTCGATCGCGCAATGCAAATTGTGTTCGCTAATTCATCAATCACCGAGTATCCAATTCGCGTGACGGAGATGCACGCAATACTACTCAGAAGGTATGGTCCGCACCGTACTCTGGAGCACAACCGACTCCCTTCTCAGTATTTGGAGGAACATCACCTCATATTTCGCTTGTTTAAGAAAGAGCTGCAGATGCTTGAAAAATCAAAGGTAGACAAAAAATGCTGGAGAAACTCAGCGGGTGAGGCAACATATATGGAGAATATGAGTAGATGCTGCCTCACCCGCTGAGTTTCTCCAGCATTTTTTGTCTACCTTCATATTTCGCTTGGGCAACTTTCAACCCAGCGGTATGAATATTGACTTCTCTAACTGCAAGTAACGGTTGCTTTCCCTCTCTCTCCATCCCTCCCCCATCATAGTTCTCCGACTAGTTTCACTGTCCTCCTGATTAAATTTTACTGATCGTATGCCTCGTTGTCACCTTCCCCTCAGCTAACATTGATCCATTCTACATTTTCCTTGACCACCTTGATCTCTCATTTTCACACCTTTCACATCTCTCTCTCTGTCTCCCTCGCCCCTGACTCTCAGTCTGAAGGAGGGTCTCGACCCGAAACATCACCCATCCTTTCCCTCCAGTGATGCTGCCTGTCCCGCTGAGTTACTCCAGCATTTTGTGTCTACCTTCAGTTTTTCTTCATTGCGTTTGCAGAAGCCTTTCGCCGGCTCCCACGCTCGTTGTGAAAAGAATTTGCTTCGTGTCTTTCAGTAGTTTTCATTCAAGTAAAAGCAATCTGGACACGAAAGGCAACGTGTCCGGTGAATAGGGGATGTCTTTTTACATTGGGGGGGGGGGGGGGGGGGGGGGAGAGATGAACATTACAATGTGCGTTAAACATTCTGTTGATCATCGCTTCACTGGGAGATTTAGTTAATTCCAAACAGATTTTAAAACTAGCTCGGTCACATAGCATCATTGATGAGTGTTTGACATGGTGAAGCACGTAAAACAGGAATAAATCACCTCCCCGCATATCCATATCCACACCCCACCCTCTCTCCCGGAGATGTGTTGGAACTCCTTGGATTTAAAGCACCTCCTTCGCACCGATTGGTACATGTGGGGATGACTCGATGCTAAGTGGCCTCCCGTCTGAAGCAATAAGAAGCTACTTCGGCGGAGACTGGCGCTCAATGAGTAAGGTGGGCGAGGGATGAATGAATGAATATATGATAGAGGCTTGCTGATCTCACATAGCTCGCCTCCTGCAGCGAAGGACAAGACAGGGCAGATTTAAGCGAGAACTCAGCCAGTCGGCGGAATAAGCCAAAGACAGACAGACATACACAAAAGGCTGGAGTAACTCGGCGGGTCAGGCAGCATCTCTGGAGAAAAGGAATAGGCGAGGTGACGGCTCGGAGACACTTCTTCAGACCAGCCGATGGTTTAAAGGACGTGCGCTGGTGTTGCAAGCGAGGCGAGGCGTGGAGACTGCAGCGAGCAACAGGTCAGCTATCAGTGAACCATGAAGTTCTCGTCGCTATCACTGAACGGGAGCGATGGATGGCAAGTGCTAGCAAACACCACGGAGCCCGTGGAAAGCCTCGGCATGCCCGAGAGGGACGAAGGGCTGGCCAGAGCCGAGATTGCTGTGCTGGGGACCATCTTCGTGGCGGCCACGGTGGGGAACACGGTGCTCATCAGTGTCCTGTGGAATAGGAGGAAGAGGATGTCCCGCATGTCTGTCTTCGTGATGCACCTGAGCATCGCCGATCTGGTGGTGGCCCTCTTCCAGGTCCTCCCGCAGCTCATCTGGGACATCACGGAGATATTTATGGGTCCGGACGTGCTGTGTAGGATGGTGACTTATCTACAGCTGGTGGGAATGTTCGCCTCCACGTACATGGTGGTGGCCATGACCGTGGACAGGTTCCAGGCGGTCTGTTACCCCATGGTGACCTTCCGCAAGAAGAAGGCGTATTGGAACACGGCCATCTGCACCAGCTGGGTCTTGTCGCTCATCCTGAGTGTCCCTCAGGTCTTCATATTCTCCAATAAAGAGTTCCTCCCCGGCAAGGTGCAGTGCTGGGCGGAGTTTATCCAACCCTGGGGGCTCAAGGCTTACGTCACCTGGATCTTCACCGTCATTTTCTTCATCCCCACCGTCGTCCTGACCACATGCCAGGTCAAAATCTGCAGGGTCATCCGACTGAACATTTACGCCAAGACTCACCAGCAGCACCCCGAGATGACCACGAGCCAGACTGTGCACTCGAGGGCCAGCAACATCAACTGCATCTCGAAAGCAATGAACAAGACGGTGAAAATGGCAGTGGTCACGGTGCTTGCCTATGTGTTGTGCTGGACACCTTACTTTGCAGTGCAGCTGTGGACTGCTTGGTATCCCAGCGACATCAGCCAGGGTGAGTGTGACACCACTTCCTCAATAACCAACTTACCTAAAAAATATCCCCCACATCCCTTCTGCTTAACCCAAGGTACACGAGAACATGTGTAGGAAGGAATTGTAGATGCTGGTTTATACCGAAGACGGACACAAAGTTCTGGAATAACTCAACGGGTCAGGCTGCATCTCTGGAGATAAAGGATGGGCGGTGACATTTCGGGTCGGAAATCATCTTCAGACTCATGGATGACGTTTCTGGGCCTTTCCCTTCTTCAGAATCACGAAACATCACCCATCAATTTTTCCCCCCAGAGATGCCGCCTGACCCACTGAGTTACTCCAGCACTTTGTGTACACGAGAACATAATAGAAGCAGAAATAAACCATTCGGCCCTTCGAGCCTGCTCCTTCATTCAATGCAATCACAGCCAATCTACATCAGCTACCATACCATCGCCCCATATCCCGTAATAAGCAGGAACTTGCCAGTCTCCGTTTTCCATCCTGTATTATTCCAAGTGCTTCTCTTAAAAATGTTCTCAAATGATTCCTATTGCAAGAGAAAATAAATGAATGCATTTCTGGAACTACCTTTAGTTAGCAGTGGACCTACTACAGCGCCAGAGACCCGGTTGGATCCTGACTACAGGTGTTGTCTGTACGCAGTTAGTACGTTCTGCCAGTGACCTGCGTGGGTTTTCTCTGAGATGTATTTCCTCACACAAAGACGTTTGGAGATTATTTGGCTTGGTCCCTAGTGCGTGTAGGGTAGTGTACGGGGTCGATGCGATGGGCCGAAGGGCTGTTTCCGCGCTGTGTCACTGCTGTATAATTAATCGTGCCATCTTTCATGTCCCTCGGGGCTTGAAGCGATTTACAATGAATTCATTGTATTGTATTCAATGGTTTGCTAATGCATTTACATCAAAGCCCCACAAATACTAACGCGCAAAGGACCAGACTGGTGATATTAGGGGTTAACGTCGAGACACTTCTTTGGGCAGTGAAGAAAATCCATTAGTTTTTTTATAGCTCCAATTGTTCAATTGGATCTTTGACATGCATCACCTTTTAGCACAGACAAATAGATATAGGAGTAGGCCATTCGACTCTGCGAGTCAGCTCCGCTGTTCAATGTGATCATGGCTGATCATCTAAAATCGGTGGTACACAAAATTGCTGGGGAAACTCAGCGGGTGCAGCAGCATCTATGGAGCGAAGGAAATAGGCGACGTTTCGGGCCGAAACCCTCGTCTGAAGAAGGGTTTCGGCCCGAAACGTCGCCTATTTCCTTCACTCCATAGATGCTGCTGCACCCGCTGAGTTTCCCCAGCAATTTTGTGTACCTTCGATATTCCAGCATCTGCAGTTCCCTTTTGAACATCTAAAATCGGTACCGCGTTCCTGCTTTTTCCACATATCCCTTGATTCATTTAGCCCCAAGAGCTAAATCTAACTTTATCTTGAGAGTTGTTGAATCTTGCGTCTCATTCAAAAGACAGAACCGCACACAATATCCGCAGCAGGCCATTCGGCCCTTCCAGCCTGCTGTGATAATGACCGGTCATTCACATTCAGTCCTTGCCCTGCCCCCCCCCCCCCCCCCCCCCCTCCCTCCATCAATTAATCTCTGAAAAATTACATCGAACTCATTCTTGAAGACACGAGTCTGAAGAAGGGTCTCGACCCGAAACGTCACCCATTCCTTCTCTCCAGAGATGCTGCTCGTCCCGCTGAGTTATTCCAGCTTTTGTGTCTACCTTCTGACACATTGGCTTTCTCTCGCAGCATGTTACTTATGCGCTTTTATTTCAGGGAACGCAAGACTGCCTGAATAAGTTATCTCACGCAAATATTACACTTCATTAATCTGTTAATTGTACCATAATATATTTCTCCTCGTGATAGCAAAATCTACCTCCTAACTAGAACTCCTTTAAAATGCTGATCGTACAAAACGCGGTTGGAAAAGGAAATACGGTTGAATCTTAATAAATCCCAGAAGTTGCACGTCTCACGCAAGTCTTATTTTTTACACCGTTTGTGAGAATTTGAATCACAAATATCACTTGTTGCGCCTTAATCTGACGCCTTTATTTAAAATTAAATCGTTGAGAATGAATAACAAACCCCACCGTGTTATTATACTAAACATGTGCGTGGGGAGTTAGAATGCAAAAGGTATACATGCCTCTGTTGATTCAATTGAGGTGTGAGAAACGCCGCCGGCAAGAATACTTGCATCCTGGCGCCGTGAGTTCCACATCCTGCAAAACGGGATGCGAGGTGTTTTTGGACAAGATCGGAAATCACCTGATCCACCGCTGATCCACCACTTACCTGATCCACCGCTGCTCTGGTGTTCAAAGTACTCGCCATACCACTTTTGGGTGGGAATTGAATAGATCTAAGATAGACACTAAGTGCTGGAATAACTCAGCTGGTCAGGCAGTCTGGAGAAGGGTCTGGACCACGAAACGTCATCTACAGTATTCCTTTTCTCCAGAGATGCTGCCTGTCCCGCGGAGTCACTCCATCTATTTGTGTCTATCTTCGGTTTAAACTAGCATCTGCAGTCCCTCCCTAAGTATCTTAGTTTTGTTTAGTGATACAGCGCGAAAACAGGCCCTTCGGCCCATCGAGTCCGCGCTGATCAGCGATCGCCCCACTATCCTACACACGAGGGACAATTCACAATTTTACCGAGGCCACTTAACCCACAAACCTGTACGCCTTTGGAGCATGGGAGGCAACCGGAGCAAACCCACGCGGTCACAGCAACTCCACGCTGGAGGACACGAATAGGCGACGTTTCGTGCCGGGGCCTTTCTTCAGACTAATGTAGTTAGGGGAGGAGAGAACTTCTGACTTTCTCCCCCTATTACAGTCAGTCTGGAGAAGGGACCCGACCCTTGTTCTTGTCCTCCAGAGAAGCTGCCAGACCAGTCTTTTCTCGCCTCCAGCGCTTCTCACCTTCACCTCTCCCCTCCCCACCCCCCTACTTTCAGTCCGAAGAAGTTGCTCCGACCCGAAACGTCACCCATCCCTTTTCTCCATAGATGCTGTCAGACCTTCTGAGTTAATCCAGCACCAGTTCCTTCTTAAACACTGAATCCACTGAAATACTCGATGCCTCTGCCTAATCTATCATCCTCCCCGCACTGAGACAAGGAGAGCTGGCCTGTTGCCCCAGCGGCGAGGGTGATCAGTGGTTTATATCTTGAAGTTCAGAGCCTTATTGGAAAATATAGATGACCCACCCAAATTGGACCTAGTCTTCCTCTGCCAACCCCAAATTCAATACGCAGCCACCTTGAAGCCAGAATAGTCAAGAGTGTTTTATTGTCATATGTCCCGAAGGGGGAAATGAAATTCTTACTTGCTGCAGCACAACAGAATATGTGAACATGTATATAATGGAAAAAAAGTAAAAGTTCAATAAATAACAAACATAGTGCAAATAACAATATAGTCTTTTGCAATTCAGAGCTCATAACTTATTTGTTGTGTTTAATAGCCTGATGGCTGTAGGAAAGAAGCTGTTCCTGAACCTGGACGTTACAGTCTTCAGGCTTCTGTACCTTCTTCCTGGCAGTGGTGAGATAAGTGTGGCCAGGATGGTGTGGGTCCTGGATGATTTTGGCTGCCCTTTTTGAGGCAGCGAGTACGATAGATCCCTTCGACGGTGGGGAGGTCAAAGCCGGTGATGGACTGGGCAGTGGTCACAACTTTTTGTAGTCTTTTTTGCTCCTGGACGTTCAAGTTGCCAAACCAGGCCACAATGCAACCAGTCAGTATGCGCTACCATGCACCTGTAGATGTTTAGGAGAATCCTCTTCGACATGCCGAATCTCCGTAATCCTCTCAGGAAGTAGAGTCGCTGATGTTATTGTGAGCCAGGTTATTGTGATTGGACCATTTGGTCAGTCGGTTGATCTCACTTCTATACTCTGACTCGCCCCCATCTGTGATTCGTCCAATCACAGTGGTGTCATCGGCGAACTTGATGGAGTTCGCACTATGACCGGCTACGCAGTCATGGGTATAGAATGAGTAAAGCAGGGGGATGAGCACGCAGCCTTGAGGTGCTCCTGTATAATTGTTACTGAGGATGAAGTGGTTCCTCCAATTTGAACAGACTGTGGTCTGTGGATGAGGAAGTCGAGGATCCAATTGCAGAGGGATGCGCAGAGGCCCAGTTCCGAGAGCTTGGTAACCAATAGATTTTGTGTTTGATGTATAAGGAATAAGGAAGTACAAATGCTGATACACAAAAGGACACAAAGTGCTGGAGTAATTCAACAGGTCTGGCAGCATCTCTGGAGAACATGGATAGGTGACGCTTTGGGTCGAGACCGATTACATGATTGTAGGGGCTATCTATCCTTTACCACTATTTCCACCAGCACAACAACCTGGCTCTCAACATCAGTAAGATGAAAGGAATGATTGTGGACTTTAGTAGGGGAAGGATGAGGACCCACAATCCTGTTTATATCAATGGGATGATGGTGGAGAGGGTCAATAACTTCAAATTCCTGGGCGTGCATATATCAGAAGTTCTTTCCTGGACCCAGCACACCAATGCAATTGTAAAGAAGGCACATCGGCGACTCTACTTCCTGAGAGGATTACGGAGATTCGGCATGTCGAAGAGGATTCTCCTAAACTTCTACAGGTGCATGGTAGCGCATTCTGACTGGTTGCATTGTGGCCTGGTTTGGCAACTTGAACGTCCAGGAGCATTGTTATTTGCACTATGTTTGTTATTTATTGAACTTTTTCTTTTTTTCATTATATACATGTTCACATATTCTGTTGTGCTGCAGCAAGTAAGAATTTCATTTCCCCCTCCGGGATATATGACAATAAAACACTCTTGACTATTCTGGGTTCAAGGTGGCTGCGTATTGAATTTGGGGTTGGCAGAAGAAGACTAGGTCTGTGGGTGGGCCATGAGAACATGGATAGGTGACGCTTCGGGTCGAGACCGATTACATGATTGTAGGGGCTATCTATCCACTACCACTATTTCCACCAGCAGCACCGCTGAGCCTGTCATACACTCTTTCCTGGTTTCTACCTTTACAATATAGCAATCGCTCGAAAATCAACACCAAATAGGCACCCTTCATTAAAGGCAAACCGGATTGAAAGTCTGAAGAACGGCCTCAACCCGAAACGTCACCTATTCCTTTTTTTTCTCTCCGGAGATGCTGCCCGACCCGCTGAGTTACTCAAGCATTTTGTGACTCTCTGCAGCTAGATTGAGATGGGACACAGTGTGAGGGAACTAGTTTCTTCACCAAGGCTTGGCGCTGTGTTATAATCACGCTATATTAGAATTAATCTATCAACTCCCCATTCCTGCTCCTTTGGAAGCGCGTACCACTCAGCTGATGTGTGGTCAAATTTCAACCCTCACTTATTCAAGATTCAAACACATGGACAGATGACGTTTCAGGTCGAGATATTTTATACTGATTTTGGAGCGGGAGGGGGGGGGGGGGGGGCGGAGGGGAGGGGGGTTGGAAGAGATGCCGCGTTTTGTCCCGCTCTCCCACCTTCCACCCCCATCCCCTACACCCTACAATCAGTCTGAAGAAGGATCTCGACCCAAAACATCACCTACCCATGTTCTCCAGAGATGCTGCCTGACCTGTTGAGTTACTGCAGCACTTTGTGAATTAATCGGCATTTGTGGTTGGAGTGATGGAGTCATAGAGCATGGAAACAAGCCCATTGGCCCAACTTGCCCACACCGACGAACATGTCCTATCTACACCAGTCGCACCCGCCTGCGTTTGGCCCATATCCCTCCAAACTCCAAGATAGACACAAATGCTGGCGTAACTCAAGGAATAGGAAACATTTCAGGTCGGAACAACCCCTGCAGACCTAAACGTATCCTATTCATGCACCTGTCTAAATGTTTCTTAAACGTTGCGATAGCACCACCTGCGATAGTTCCTTGTTTCTGCAGATATCAAAAGCACACCTTCAAAAACGTGCCCATGCGCCTAATCAGAGTTTCACTGCACTGTGCGCAGTCTCAAGTTTCTCGCGAAGTGACATTGCAAGTCAGGTCCACGAAAACACATCCCGACCGAGTTGGCTGACGTGACGACCGCAATCACCACTCTTGTGTTCTCTGTCCACAGGCGCCGTTTTCACCATTATCATGCTTCTGGGGAATTTGAACAGTTGCACCAATCCCTGGATATACATGTACTTCTGCGGACAAATCCCATGCTGCACCAAACGCGAACCAAGGAGTTCAGTGCAAAAGGAATCCGCCACCATGGCCAGCGTTAACCTGGGAGACAAGGAGGTTGGATATGCCTTTACGGCGGTTTAAGATGGCAGAACGGCGGATTACAGCAATTTGGCAACGCGGAATTAAGAACCATTGAAATCCAAAACTTTAATTCAGTAATGTCGTTTCCCCCCACTAAATCGTCCCTTCTTTCAGAATCTATTCAAGCATTTCTTTTAAATATAGGCTACAATTATCTGTATTTATAAGATTATCTGCATGAGTTTGTTGATCTGAAGAAGGGTCCCAACCCGAAACGTCACCCACCCTTTTTCCCCAGTGACCTGCTGAGTTACTCCAGCACTTTGTGTCTATCTTTGGTATAAACCAGCATCTGCAGTTCCTCATTTCTAAACTTATCCTTGATCAGCAAAGCAACAATTAGCACTAGGGAGAAGGCAGGAGAATGGAGTTGAGAGGGAAAGATAGATCAGCCATAATTGAATGGCTGCAGTAGACTCGATGGGCCGAATGGGCTAATTCCACTCCTATGACTTATAAACATTCAACATCATAATCATATTTTATTAGGCAAGTATGTTTTGCAACATACAAGGAATTTCATTTGCTATACAGTCACCATACCAATAATAAGTAACCAAACACACTAAAATACATTTTAACATGGACACCCACCACAGTGACTCCTCTGCATTCCTCACTGTGATGGAAGGTGAAAAAAGTTCATTCTCTCCCTTCTTTGTCCTTCAGTGGTTGGGGGGGGGGGGGGGGGGGCCCTCTAGCTTTCCAGTTGACGGGACGATCTTACTCCCGTATACGACGGCGGGTCTTCCTCGTCAGGGCGATCAAGTTCCTGCATTGGGGCGGGGGGGGGGGGGGGGGGAATCTCAACCCCCCCCGCGGTCCTGAGGTCATCTGTTGCCGGATTTTATTCTGGCCTCGTCCCACCTCCAGTTTATTCCAACCCCACCACTTTGTCTCAAGCTGGATTCCAACCCGAAACATCACCTATTCTTTTTCTCCAGAGAAGCAGCCCGAGTTTCTCCAGCACTTTGTGCCTGTCATCCAACATGTTCCATTCTCCCAATTGATTTACATTACACATTATGCGGATTATTTCATGAAAAGGCAAGTTGGGATTTGGTATACAGACAGAAAAAGCTATAAACATTCGGTAGGTCACAATTGGACTGCCTGGCGAGCGAACTAGTTTCAGGTGAATTATCTTCAGTCAGAACCGGTAAAGGTTACATTCACAGTTACAGAGAATGGGGAAATGGGCAGCGGGGCAAATGGGAGGGTCTGTAAAAAAAAAGGGGCAGACCAGAGGAGATTGAATTACATATGTGGTGGTCAAGAAAAAACAAGAAACTGCAGATGCTGGATTCGTGAGCAAAACACAGTGCTGGAGGAACTCAACGAGTCAGGCAGCAAAAGTGGATGGAATAGCTGTGTTTTTGGTCTTTAGATTCCTAGTGACTGTACTGGCTAAAATAAAGGGATAAAGGCTACTGGGCAACCAAAGGTATGTCCATGAGTGGTGCAAGTAAAAGACAAATAGAATCTAAAGGAGAGAGCGAGAACGCAATAAACACCGGAGATATGGAGTACGATGGTTGATTGTCTGAAACTGATGAATTTGAAGTTGAGAGCCCATGCTGTGATGTCCCAGTGATAAGATACTGTTCCTTGATCTCACCTTGGGCTTCATTGGAACCCAAAGACGGGAAGATCTAAATGAGAGTGGGAAGGAGAAACCTCATGCCACCCTTACAGAAGGAGCACAGGTGTTGTGCAGATAAGCAGTGTTGAACACATAAGCTTAAAAAGTAATTTGTCCAACATAGGGATTAAACTGGAAATGTTAACTTCTCCCAATCTATTCCATGTTCATCGAGATTAGGGTTGATAGAGCGAGAGACTGGGCTACTTTAACCATGCACAAGTTTGTTGCCGAACAGCATGAAAGCTTTCTCCAAAATGTCGTGACTTTGCGCCTCGTGTTCATGCTCGGACTATTTTTCCACTTTTAGTCTTGTAGCTACTGGAGTTAAATTGCCAAAGACTATCAAATTATGCATGATTTTAAAATGTGCATGGAACACCATTACACTGGAAATTGATTTCTTATGCAGACAAAGCCAACAACTGACTCTCCACTCGAGTGTAAAGACTCTCCACAGTTGAATGCCTGATATTCAGATATTCATTTATTAGGCCAGAATTTACCATCAAAAATAATGATGAGACTAATAGCATTCATCAAATTTCTATACAAATCAATGTACATGTGAAGGCAGATTAGTTTATTTTTTTAAATCATTAAGATGCCACTCAAGAAATAGTGTCCAATTTTAGTTTCAAAAGGACACCATCCACTTAAATGCCAAAGTTGAACCAAACTAATCCCACAAAAGTTAGGATGGTCCCTTCAGTTCAAGTACACTGGTTAAAGGCATCATGTCTTATTTGCTGCCAATCACCCTACTGAAAACTATACATGTCCCATTTTTCTAGCTTTTAGTTGCCGAGGTAGAACTTTTAAAAACTTTTATTATCTATTGAACTTTTTTTTCCTCTTAACCCGATCCTCTCTTTCGCTCTGATTGCATGAATTCATGACGGCATCTTATACTTCTCCCTTCAGACAGTGCGCTATTGATTTTGCAAAACTTCAGTCAGATTGGTGAATGACATGTACTTATTTTCCCAATTCTTCTGGATCCCAGTGCCCTGCAGAGGGGAAATCACACTATTTTGTTGCCTACTTTGTTACCTTTGTGCAGTTCCAGTGAAATTAAGTGGTCGAACTTAAAGTAGGGTTGGTTCATTCTTTGTACAACATTTATTGAGCACGGGGCTCAAAACAAACATCGCACTGGGAACAATGTAAAAATAAACTATCAATTTCCACCTTTAGTATGTACAGGTACGATGAATCAATTTATCTCCAATTGAATTTTAGTTATTTATTATTTGTTTATTAATTATAACCATTAAACATTCTGCTCCCTTAAATAACAACTGAATGATGCTCCAATGTAGCAAATAATATGGTGTTTTCTTTAAGCAAAATACCATTGTCATTATGAAAGAGAACATTGTGATTATGATGAGCAGACTATGAACTTGCGATCAACTTGCTTGGCTTCATTGGTACAATGATTCGGAAATATTGGAATATAGGTGTGACAATTGGTTTATTTTGAAGCATGAAATTCTATTGTTGTGCTTATGTACAATCTTTGTCCATTTCGAGAGATTAAAAGCAGATTACACGTGTGCAGATTGTGTATAATTGCACCTTCATTTTGCATTACATTGAAACAAAAGATTTCTTCATTAGTAGATCCTTGTACTATTTTTGTTACACAAAAATGCTGGAGAAACTCAGCGGGTGCAGCAGCATCTATGGAGCGAAGGAGGGTTTTGGCCCGAAACATTGCCCATCTCCTTCGCTCCATAGATGCTGCTGCACCCGCTGAGTTTCTCCAGCATTTGTGTACCTTCGATTTTCCAGCATCTGCAGTTCCTTCTTAAACACTATTTTTGTTACATAGGTTTCAGGTACAATCTGCAGAAGTCATGCAAGAAGGTGGAATTTGAAGTTCCTCAACTATCGACAAAGTCACAATGTGGATCTTAGATTGTTGCCAGGGAACCTGTTGTTCTTATGCTATCTTGAATGTTTTCATGATAGAGTTAGATTTAGCTCTTAGGGCTGATGGAATCAAGGGTTATGGGGAATAAGCAAGAACGGGGTACTGATTTTAGATGATCAGCCATGATCATATTGAAGGGCCGAATGGCCTACTCCTGCACATATTTTCTATGTATCTACGTTTCTAGCAGGTTATGTTACTCAGGTTAAGAAAACTTGGCAGGTTCTAAAGTGCCATCTTTTAGGGGATTTTTCATCATACAATTCGGTTTCACCCCCCAATGCATTCCCTGCAAGTGCAACTAGGCATCATCACCATTGACCAGACCAAGTCTCTGCTTAGAACAAAAACAAAAGTGTTGAAGGAACAGTGGGTCAGGCAGAACTGTGAAGGGAATGGCCAGACCATGATTCAGGTTGGGACCCTTCTTCAGAGAGTGCTAACATGAAACGCTACCTGTTCATTCTCTCCATAGATGCTGACTGATCTCATTCTCTCCATAGATGTTGGCTGATCTGCTGAGTTCCTCCAGCACTTTGGGGTTTTTTTTTTGCTCAGGATTCCAGTATCTCAAGTTTCTAGTGTCTCCAAGTCTGTTAAGGATTGGTTAACAGATATAATCAACACCTTGCTACACAACTTGGTCACTGTGGAACATGAAGTACACTCACTACACTGTTACTTTACATTGAAGATCGCTTATTGACAAATAATTTTACACAGGTTAAAAGTACTGTCTGGTTTACACAGATAAAATGGTACACATGAACAAAAAATTTAAAAATTATGTTAAAATAGTTCAGTATTAAATAAAACCAGAAAAGTCAAATTTTACAGTTGCTATCCGGTAAAGTCTTAAATAACAGGAACATTTTGATACAACTATTTAGGGGGCTGGTGAAACCCCCCTTGAAATATTGAATCCATTTTTTCTCTCCATGTTGAATTAGGGATGTGCCTCCATTGGAGGCAGTGCACAAGTCCAAAGAACAGTCCTGACCTGAAGCATTGCCTATCCATTTCCTTCAGAGACTGAGAGGGAAATCAGCCATGAATGAATGGCAGAGTAGACTGAATGATCCGAATGGCCTAATTCTGCTCCTATGATTTATGAACTTGTGTTGCCCAAAGTTCAAAGTCTTTCCAGCACTTTGTGTTTTGCAGTGGATAAGATGGTCACTCAGCAGATTTCTGAAATGAATATAGGTGCCCGAGTGAAACATAATTCTTAGAGTGAAAGCTGAACGTTTTTTTCTGTGAAGGAGTTAGAACTAGGAGATGGTTTTCAGAGCAAAGGGTCATCCATTTCAGACAGAGATGAGAAGGAATTTCTTCATTCTTGGAGTTGTGGATCTTTGGATAGGTTGTGTGTAGACCTTTGTCTCTATCCCAGAAAGTCACTGAACATAGTCAAGGTGGAGATTGTTAGAAGTTTGAAGTACAAAGGAGTGAGGTGATACAGGGAGAATGTGTCGAGACAAAGACTGCATCTTATTGAATAGTAAAGCGGGCCAATTGGCCGGCACCTCCTATTTGCAACGTTATGTTCTTAACAAAAGATTTGGATTTATAAGCAAATGTTCCAATTCGGGCGACCCATAGTTAAGCAGAATGAAATTTTTTTAATTTATTTTTTTAATCCTTATGAAGAGGAGTATTGCAGATGCTGGCAATCTGAAATAAAATACTTGAGATACTCTCAGAAGGTTAGACAACAACTGAAGAGATAGAAACAGGATTATCAACCCAAAACATTAACGGTGATTCTCTCTCTGTAGATGATGCCGAGGATACAAAGTAGATCAGGCAGCAATGTTGTAAAACCGGAAAAAATGGTATCAGTTTCCCCAAACAAACAACACTGAAATAAGGCAGATTAATCTGTTTCAATAATGGGAATTGAGGGATAATTGTTAGCAAAGTTACCAGGGATAACTTCCCACCCAAGAGGACATAGACCCTCCGATTAAGATTGCGTGCAAAGGACAGCATGTCTAATAGTACAGCGCTGCATAACAGAGTTATCCTGGAATCTTGCACTCAGGTTTGCGGAGAATGACTCTAAACCTGGAACCTCTGATCAAGACTCAAGAACGCTACCGAGTGAGTTACAGCCAACCGGGGCTCTTTGCTGCACTCTCTCATCATGAACACACAATATTTATATTTAATAAAGTTATCACTGCCCCATATGTATTGAAACTGGGTTGATTAAGCACCATATTTCACAGGGAGGAGACTTTAACTGTAAGATCTTTTCTATTTGATATAGAAGCAATAAGATTGTCTATTACAAAATAGTTTCAAAGCAATTTCACATCATATTAAAAAATAAATTTGTGGCCCAGGGGTCATTCCAGATTTCATTTTTTGGCATTTGAGAATGAGATGAAGTAATATTTTCTTTCAGACTGTTCGGCAACAAGTTTAATCAGTAAACTTATCCATGAGACGAATCAGAATGATTAATGGTGTCGTAGATGGACGTGTTAATCAAAATCCATTTTAAAAAACATGTCTGATTGCAATAACCTCGTCAATCATTTCAATTAAATCATACATCCATATTGCCCCTCTATGTACAATCAGCCCAGGAAAGGAGGAAAAAAAGTACGGACATTTTTCACTGCTGCCATCAGGCCCAGCACAAAACTGATGGAATCATTCTTATTTCCAAGACAAAGGTGCCAACAAAATCATGTTACTTGCAGACGATTCATCACACGGCAAATATGAAAAACACTGTATTTGAAAAGTGCTGCAAGATATTCAGTTTCAGTTTCCCAATATCTGCTTTTCATTGCAATGTGCAGAGACTGTAATTATTGGTACTGAAATCCATGACAGCCATCATACGTGGTTGTAGCTATTGCAAAGAAATGCATCCGTAGTTTAAATTCAATCATCAAATTACAACATTGGATCAATAGCTTGTGGTGGTATAGAATTTCCAAGTATTTCTTGCATTTAGACAAAAGTGCCGGAGAAACTCAGCGGGTGCTGCAGCATCTATGGAGCGAAGGAAATGGGCAACTTTTCGGGCCGAAACCTTTCTTCAGACTGATGTAGAGTGGGGGTGGTGGGGAGAAAAAAGGAGAAAAGAAGAGGAGGAGCCCCCCGAGGGCTGAGGGAGAGCTGAGAAGGGGAGGAGACAGCAAGGGCTACCGGAAATTGGAGAATTCAATGTTTATGCCGCTAGGGTGCAGACTGCAAGGTGCAGCTCCTCCAATTTCCGGTGGTGCTCACTCTGGCCATGGAGGAGGCCCAGGACAGAGAGGTCGGATTCGGAATGAGAGGGGGAGTTGAAGTGCTGAGCCACCGGGAGATCAGGTTGGTTAAGGCGGACCGAGCGGAGGTGTTCGGCGAAACGATCGCCAAGCCAATGCTTGATCTCACCGATGTAGATCAGCTGATATCTAGAGCAACAGATGCAATAGATGAGGTTGGAAGAGATGCAGGTGAACCTCTGTCACACCTGGAAGGACTGCTTGGGTCCTTGAATGGAGTTGAGGGGGGCGGTAAAGCGACAAGTGTGGCATCTCTTGCGGGATTTCTTACAGTTGAATTGTAAATACAGCAAGGTTTTAATGTGACATTTTAAATGGCGGGGAATGGGCCAAGTTTAAAAATGTGCCTCTGGACCACCACGGAGGTCCGCTGGACTGGAGGGCGGCATCTCCGGCCTGGATAGATCGCCTCAGCGCAGAGGGAGAACAAGGAGGGAAGAGACGGAGACTAAGACTTTGCCTCCATCACAGTGAGGATGTGCTTGGTGAACTCACTGTGGTGGATGTTTAATTTGTGTTTATTGTATGTTTTGTTTTTATTGGTTCTGTGTATGACTGCAGGCAACATAATTTCGTTCAGACCGAAAGGTCTGAATGACAATAAAGGAATCTAATCTAATCTATACCAATCCACAATCCCATCATAATATCTCGGCCTAGCAAAGTTACTGAACAAATCGCTGAGACCAGTACCTGTTCCTCGCAACACATATTAGATATTGGTCCTTGGAACTTAAGTGGTTTAGTCAAGAACTCCACGTTAGTATGCCCGGTGGCGGACTTTACAGTTATTGAATATTTGGAGTATAGTTTTGCCGGGGGCTCTTCGTCTTTTATTAGACGCTATCGCATAAAAATGTCATCCTTTCCCCATTCACTATAAATTTATCGTAGGCTTTAGGTAAGGCGTAGAAGATTTATTCTAGATCCAATATTTGCAGAGGCTCTTTGTCGGCTGGGGGAGTGGGAGTATCTCTGGTTGATTTGTCCCTCCCTTCAGCCTTCTCTTAGTGTAATATGCTTAGCCTGGGGACAATCTCGAACCCCATGGTCGAGTTTTCCACAGACAAAACATCCCTCCCCCCTTGGGGACCTACTCCTTCTACCTCTGCCTCTGCCTCTTCCTCTTCCTCTGCCTCTCTGGCATCCCCGCCCCTGATCTCCTTGTTTTACCCGGTAGAATACAGGGACGGTATTTTCGCTTATTTCCTCAACATCGGCCAGATAAGCGTTCTTTACAATCTTTTTCTGTTTGGTGTTTTCCTCCGCATGTACTGCCCAATCTTTTACATCATTGAGTGCCTTTGTTTTCCATCCCACCATGTACTTTTTTATATATAAACTAATCTCGGGTTTTAATCCGTTTAACAGTTCGATTTTAAACTGTTGGGCAAACGGTCCATCATCCACCCACGGGATCGGTACTTCTTGTCCACTATTTGCCTCAAAGACAACCCTAACCATATAACCATATAACAATTACAGCACGGAAACAGGCCATCTCGGCCCTACAAGTCCGTGCCGAACAATTTTTTTCCCTTAGTCCCACCTGCCTGCACTCATACCATAACCCTCCATTCCCTTCTCATCCATATGCCTATCCAATTTATTCTTAAATGATACCAACGAACCTGCCGCCACCACTTCCACTGGAAGCTCATTCCACACCGCTACCACTCTCTGAGTAAAGAAGTTCCCCCTCATGTTACCCCTAAACTTCTGTCCCTTAATTCTGAAGTCATGTCCTCTTGTTTGAATCTTCCCTATTCTCAAAGGGAAAAGCTTGATCACATCAACTCTGTCTATCCCTCTCATCATTTTAAAGACCTCTATCAAGTCCCCCCTTAACCTTCTGCGCTCCAGAGAATAAAGACCTATGAGAAATAGTGTAGCACAGGCTCGTCTTTATTTTGTGTACATTCCCTAATTTTATTGTAATCGACTCCACTCTGGAAGTGTGCTCTTATTCGATTTTCAATAGCTATTCGTCTGTTATGATAATCATTCTGACCTGGTGCCCACTGAAGGGGTACTCCATTTACAATGGCATTCCAGTCTCCTTCAATTAAACACCAATCACACCCGATAAGACTTTGCAACGCTTGTTCATATTCTACCGTATTTAAACGATAACTTACAACCAGGTTTCCAAAGTCCCTCTGCCACTTTGCGAAATTATCTCTAGGATGTGGAATGCCCTCCAGTGCCTTTTTAATATCCTCCATATTCCATGGCCTGTACACATACATTGGTCCCACTGCGCCGGCACCTGGATTAGGCATTGCAGTCATAGGATACATTTCAGCCCTGCTTGGTCTTATTGACCGTGGAGATTTAGGCTCAAATATAGGACCTGCATGAAGATTATAAACGGTACCTGAGCGAGTGGTTTTCGGACTTTGCAAACCTGGGTGCAGCAGGCCGCTTTCCTTAATGGTTGGTTTTTGTTCCAGTACGGGGGTTGGAGCCCTTGTTGAGTCCGATCCGACGGTTTCTTCCACCGGTGGCAAGGCCACCCCCTTTTTCTCCGGTGTGTACGGAGGGGGGGGGGTGGGGGGGGGCACTCGCCATACCCGGTGATCGGTGGGAGACCTCGTTGTCCCCCTTCTGGAGGAAAGCGTTTGTCGATGGTTCGCTTTTAGTAAGTTGTTCCTTCTCTTTTTCCTTTCCGTCTCTGCGCGATCTGGCTTCCTGAATCCACAGACGTGCTTCATGGTAGCCCAACTTGTCTTTATCCTTCTTTCTTTTTGTTGCATCTTTGGCAATAGCAGACATTAATTTACAACAATCATCAACAAGTAACTTACCACTAAAATCAAATTAAAACCAATTGTTTAAATACTTACAATTACGCTTACTTTGTATAAACATACATTTCTCATCACTTTCATAACCTTTTGCGTTTGTCGAGCCCATTCTGATTCCCTCCTCGAGAATTATGACTATACTTTTTCCCCGTCAAGTCCAACTTGACTAAAGTCCCAAATTTCTTACCTTGTACGACCCCGTTTGTCGCCCGAGTAGTCCAACCACTCTTCTCTATTGTCCCCGACAATTATTTGGTAACCCCGTTACCCGAGTAGTCCAACTACTCTTCTCCTGTCAAGTCCAACTTGACTTCTGAAGTCCCAGACTTCTTTGGCGACCCAGTCGCCGGAGTGGTCGAACTACTCTCTTCAATTGTCCCCGACAATTCTGTATGCCGTCCCGGGTCTCTGAGGAAGGTAACAAAATACAACTCGGCAAAGTCAAAATTACTTAGCTGGGGCCCCACTATCTACGGAACGTCCAGTCCTACCTCCGGCGTGTCAGTTGAGCCCCGTCACTCTGCCCCGGTGTCCGTAAGGAACCTTAAAATGAGCGCTCTTGGTTCCCCTGAAAACCGGCAACAGAGGTATTGGGGCTCCACGTTTGGGCGCCAATTATGTTAGAAAATTTCCAACAAAGACTATTACAAAAACGGAGGTAGAAACTGAACGAACTTTATTGTGAGAGAGAGAGTCACACAGAGCCCAAGTGTCTGGGAGTCCGCTCTGAGCTAATGCTGAAAACCATCTCTTTTATACATTGATTTATACAAAAAAGCATCCAGACAAATGGTAATGAACAAGGACACTCAGAATTCAAAGGAAATAACATTTAGCTGTGGAAAGTTACACAGGAGCAAGATTAGCCGTTCTGCAAATTCTGTGATAGACTCTTAATCTCTTGACCGAGACCTGTCAATTACTTGTGCCCTAGGCAGTTTCGGTAAACAATCTTGTGCAGACACAGATAGAATACACAAGGAAATAGTTACATAAATGTTTCCATCAATCTCCCACAGTAAAATAAAAGCCCTTTAGCCCATTAAGTGCTGATTATCAAACATCCATCGACACTGCTCCCATTATATTCTCCTTATATTCCCATCAACCCACCCTCCGTTTACTACAACTCACCTACACACCAAGGGCAATTCACTGCAGCCAATTTACCTTCCAACCCACACGATGCAGCAGGTAACTGGAGCACCCGGGTGAAACCCACACAGTCACAGGCAGGCCATGCAGAATTCTCCTTCATTAAAATACTTGAATTTAATTTCAGAATAATATTTTCAAGTATTAAAGTGTCTTCAACCTGAAATACTGTTTACCTGCTGAGAAGCCACATTATCTGCTGAGTGCTTCCAACATTTTGTTTTTATTATCTTAAAAAACATTAGTTTAAAAATCTCCCAGCTCACTATATAATTGTTAATTGCCTCACTTTATGAAGGCTGGCAGGTTGTTGTCAATTATGTTAATTAGAACATTTTTCAGTTCTAATTAAGAAGAGCTAGATACTCATTGAAGCAAGGAGGGAATAGAGTGTTTCAAGCTAATGGCTGAGAATTCGCTGGAGATTTGAACACTACTGCTGTCATTCTGTTTTATGATGTCAAAACTTTATTATTAACGTTGGAAGCTTCTGAAATGCCAACATTTCCTGGAACATTTCTGAAAAACCTTTCTGTTTTGGAACTGTCATGTGGGTTTAATTTGATCAACATGAAGCAAGCAGGTTTATTGATTGATCTGATTGAGAGATACAACATGAAAACAGGCTCTTTGGCCCATCGAGTCCATGCTGACCATCGATCACCCATTCTCACTAGTTCTATGTTATCCCACTTTTGCATCTGCTCCCTACAGACCAGAGGCAATTTACTGAGGCCAATTAAGCTACAAACACACACATCTTTGGAATGTGGGAGGAAACCTGTGTGGCCATAGGGAGAATGTGCAAACTCCACACAGACAGCACCCGAGGTTGGGACTGAACCCGTACCTCTGGGACTGTGAGGCAGCAGCTCGAAAGCAAACATCTGAAGGGCTCAGTAGCATCATACCATATCTATCTATTTTTATTTTTAACCAGAATTTTCGTATCACTGAACTCACCTTCCCCCCAGTAGCATCATTTGAATTCCTCGCCTTCAAAGCCCTTTCCTCCATGACAGTCATCCTCATTTACCGGCCACCTAAACCAAACCCCTCCTTCCTATCTGACTTCACTGAACTCCTCACACTTGCCTCATCCCTCTCCTCACGTCTGCTGCTACTTGGTGACTTAAATATTCACATGGACTCCCCCACCTGCAAGCTCGCATCTGAATTCGCCTTTTTACTGGACAACTTCTCTCTCTCTCAGCACGTCACCTTTCCCACCCATGACAAAGGTCACATCCTTGACCTGGTCTGCTCCACAAATCAACCAGTACTCGACCTCCATCCTTGCCTCTTCCCCCTCTCTGATCATAAGCTTATACGGTTCACCATCCCTTCTCCGACACCTCGCCCCCGCTTCCTCCGAGAAATCACCTTCCGTAATCTAAAATCCATTGATCCCCTCCATCTCTCTGACCTGCTCTCCACCACTCTCCCCCTGGACTCAACCCCCATCTCACCTGATGATCTCACAAACCATCTCAACTCCACCTTGTCTACCTCCCTCAACACTCTGGCCCCCCTCAAAACAAGAACCGTAACTTTCAACACATCCTCACCCTGGTACACACCTGCACTTCGTAAACTGAAACAGACTGGTCGCCAACTCGAACGACTTATAAAGAAATCATCTCTCACAGTCCACCTTGAAGCTTACAAACTCCACCTCACTGACTACAAAGATGCCCTCATTGCTGCAAAATCTGCCTACCTCTCCTCCATATTCACCGATCCCTGCCTAAACCACAGAACCCTCTTCTCCACAGTGGGAACCTCCTCAAGCCTCGAGCCAACACTCTCCCTACCTCTACTCCGGTTCTCTGCAACTCATTCCTCCACTTTTTCGCTGATAAAATCAGCACCATCTATCAATCTTTATCCCCTGTACCCGACTCCCCAGCATCTACTCCACCACCTACCACGGCCCCTCCTTTCAATATCTCCACTGACCTCCTTACCCCTCCTCCACACTGCTTCCTCTCCCAGTTTGACCTGGTCACCCCTATTGAAATCTCCAAACTCATCAGCTCTTCCAAACCCACCACCTGCTCCCTCGACCCTCTCCCCACTCCCCTGTTGAAGTCCTGCCTCCCCGTTCTCTGCCCCTACCTCACTAATCTCTTCAACTCCTCATTGTCCCAAGGAATTGTCCCCTCCGCTTTCAAAACTGCTGCCGTTACACCAATCTTAAAGAAACCTGGTCTTGATCCCTCCTCTCTCATTAACTACCGCCCAATCTCAAACCTCCCCTTCCTTTCAAAAACCCTGGAGCGTATCGTTGCGTCGCAACTTCATTCCCACCTCCTTGCGTATAACCTACTTGAACCCCTCCAATCTGGCTTTCGCCCCCTCCATAGCACAGAAACTGCTCTCCTCAAAGTCCTCAACGACCTCCTCACCTCTGCTGACACTGGTTCCCTCAACATCCTCATCCTCCTCGACCTGAGCGCAGCCTTCGATACAGTGAACCATAACATCCTGCTCACCAGACTCAAGGACCTCGGCATTGAAGGCTCTGCACTCAGCTGGCTCCGTTCCTACCTTTCCAACAGATCCCACTTCATCTCTCTCCACAACCACACCTCTGCTACAGCCGCAGTCACTCAAGGCGTTCCCCAAGGCTCCGTACTCGGCCCCCTCCTCTTCATCATCTACATCCTCCCCCTTGGTCAGATACTCCGCCACTTCAATCTGGACTTCCACTGTTACGCTGATGACACCCAGATTTACCTTGGCACCAAATCCCCCCACAACCCCCCCCTCTCCCATATCAACTCCTGTTTGTCAGCTATAAAAACCTGGATGCAACATAATTTCCTCAAACTCAACAGCGATAAGACAGAATTCCTCCTCATAGGCTCCAAAGCCACACTCAGCAAAATCAATAACCCCACTCTCACCATCGACGGCACCACTGTCTCCCCATCTCCCCAGGCCCGCAACCTTGGCGTGATCTTTGATTCCACCCTCTCCCTTGAGCCTCACATCCGCCATGTCATTAAAACCTCCTTCTTTCATCTCCGCAACATCGCCAAACTCAGACCCTCTCTCACACCGCCTGCTGCTGAAAGACTCATCCATGCCTTCATCTCCTCCCGACTGGACTATTGCAACTCACTTCTCCTTGGCATCAGCTCCACCTACATCAACCGACTCCAACTGGTCCAGAACGCAGCCGCCCGACTCATCACCCGCACCAAATCCTGGCATCACATCACTCCAGTCCTCAAAAAACTTCACTGGCTTCCCATCTCCCACCGGATCACCTACAAAATCCTGGTCCTCGCCTACAAAGCCCTCCACCATCTGGCCCCCACATATCTCACTGACCTCCTCTCCCCCTACCAACCCTCACGGTCCCTCAGATCCACATCAGCCGGTCTCCTCTCCATCCACAAGTCCAAACTCCGCAGTTTTGGGGACAGAGCCTTCTCCAGGGCAGCTCCCAGGCTCTGGAACTCCCTCCCCCAACTGATCCGCAATTCCGTGTCCCTCCCCATCTTCCAGTCCCGCCTCAAGACCCATCTCTTCACCTCTGCCTATCCTTAGCCCCACGTCCCCGTCCCTTTTCATCTGTGCATTAATTGCCTCATGCTGTGTTTTGTATTGAATTCTGTCTTTACTTTGTGTACTAGTCATGTCTCTACTATTTATTTCATTCCCCTTACATGTTTTTCCTATACATGCTCAATTTTTGTAAGGTGTCCTTGAGACTCTTGAAAGGCGCCCATAAATAAAATGTATTATTATTATTATTATCTACAGCCTATTTAGATTCACACAATTGTACCTTTCTGTTGCTGTCAATGTATCAAAATATCCTGAGGGATGTCACAGGTGGATCAAGAAACAAAGTCTGACATTAAATCATTAGGGGTTACTCGGGCAAAAGTTTGGCTAAAGCATTGATCTGAAGAAACATGTTTATGGATGAGGGGGAAGTAGAGAGGTGGAAAGGTTCAGGGAGAATTCAATAGATCAGACAGTGTCGTGTTTAGACTGAAAGCAGAACTGAAGGAAAATGCATGAATGCACTTCTAAAGAGTAAGCAGGCATGCAGCCTATGCCAGGTAACATTTCACAGCAATGTTAATTTCTATTGTGGGACCCACGCCTTCATTCCCTGGGTTGTTTGATCACAGTATTCTCCAGAGATGTCTGATGTCGATTTGCATGCACTCTTTAAATAGGTTATGGATTTTTCTCCAGGATTATAAAAAAATCGTAAGGCATCAGCAGAGACCTAAATCACTGTGAAATATTAACTGGTGCGTACTTTCCGCTTAAGCTACGTCTTTGGGTAAGTGCAGTCATGCTTAGTCACACAGCCTTGCTTATTGTCTACACACGTCGGTTTAAGAGCCCATTCTCTTCAAATAAAACTGAACAAAAGTATCATCAGTATTTCATTCCAGTAACACACCAATGTGCAAAATCCGATTGGAATAGTTAAGAGGATAATTTTGCCAAAATCTTAGTTTGGAGCTTAAATTTTCTACTTGAGACAAAAACAATATTAATTGAGGGCAAAAGGCTACAGATCGATGGCAGAGAATTTTCCGAGTTAGCAACTTGAAAATACTTGAAGCCCTCCTATCTGCACCAGGTTATTAACCACTTATTCGTCCGTCCTAACGAAACAGTTTCACCACATTGTATGGCCCCGGACTGGCTCTGTTGAACAGCGGAGAGGCAGAAAGTGCGGACAAGTAGTAGTGATTAGGGTCTTGAGAGTCAGGGGGACAGATAGGCATTTCTGTGGACGTGAGGGAGACTGCAGGAAGCTGTGTTGCCACCGTGATGCCAGGGTCAAGAATGTCTTGGAGCAGGTTACGAACCTTCTGAAATAGAAGGGCGACTGGCCGGAGACTAATCCTATTTGGTACTAATGACTGACATAGGTCTGGAGAGAAATGTTGCTCCACAAAGGAGATTTAAGGAGTTTGAAATTTGAAAATCTTACCCAAGCCAATTATTAACCTTAAAATCTATACTTCTTTGAAATGTAGGAGCAAACCGGAGAAAACCCACGCGGTCACAGGGAGAACATACAAACTCCGTACAGACAGCACCCGTAGTCAGGATCGAACCCCGGTCTCTGGCGCTGTAAGGCAGCAATTCTACTGCTGTGCCACTTTGCTGCCCATAATATAGAGAAAATTAAAGCTAGTCCTTGAGTTGGGACCCTAAACTGAAAGAAGGCATGATTTGATAATGTAAGGCATGACTGAGCAAAGATAGATTGGGAGCTGCTGTTAAAGGAGTAAACAACATCTGATAAACACGAGGCATTTAAAAGCAAGACAATAAGGGTTCAGAGTCAGCATGTCTTTGTAAGAGTAAGAAGGAAGATGAGGGAAGATTAATTTTGGGAACCCCTATTAATAAAGGATATTGAAAATTTGATTACAGAAATGGAGGAAACTTATGTCAGTCATCGGAAATTGCTACTGATTGAGTACCTTCAAGTTTATTGGTGATACCGGAGAAAATGAAATTAAGAAGACAAAAAGTGGCCACGAATGAAACTTTGCTAGTCATTCGAGCTGTGGGGCATCTCGCCTACTAACTGTCCCACCCTTTGTTTTATTTTATTAAAATACTTTTTTTGGTGTTGGTTGTATGGAACAAACTGCAATTGGAGGTAGTTGAGGCTGGGGCTATCGCAACATTTAAGAAACAGTTAGACAGATACATGGATAGGACAGGTTTGGGGGGATATGAACCAAATGCAGGCAGGTGGGACTAGTGTAGCTGGGACATGTTGGCCGGTGTGGCCAAGTTGGGCCAAAGGGCCTGTTTCCACACTCTATGACTTTTGAATTTATAACACTGATAAATAAAATCCAGCAATATGAATTTCTTGAGCCTGAGAAATTGATCAGTGAAATGGTTAAGAAAGTGGATTAGGAACTTAGAGTCTGGAGTAGTGATCTAAAAGCCAAGTTCAAATTCTACCCTGGCACCTGTGGAATTTAAATTCAGATAATCATTTGGGTTTTATAAGGGGAAAAAACAGATATCCTTTAGTAGCCATTTCCTCCCACAGATGCTGCCTGACCCACTGAGTTCCTCCAGAAGTTTGTTTTTCACTCCGGATTCCAATATCTGCAGCCTCTTGTGTCCCCAGTGCCAGTGCTGACTTGATGGCAAGATTGAGATGTCACCAATGACTGTTTGACTGATTCTCTTGACTCCTAAGTACAACCACCAGCAGAGCAATGCCACTAATAACTACAAGCCCAGTCTCCAAAGTGAAAGACACTCCATTAGAGCAGCATGCACATCTTGGGGAGAGAAAGGCAGAAATAGGCACGGTTAGAATAAATGCATGTATTAAGCTCAAACCTACTGAGACCAAGTACATATTAAAATGGCACTTTGACAGCTAAAGGTTGCACAGTCATTCTCCCTGTTTTGTTAACAAATGTCATGCTTACGCAATTCTCCTGGCAAACACTAATTATTTATGATGTTGAGAAATGAACAGTTCCTCCCTACCATTCCCCCCCCCCTGTTTAAGTCAGTCCGTGAACGCTTTCTTTCTTCAATATTCATTTTTAACCTTGTTGCACCAGCTACAGCAGTGTCTCGTTTAACCGATCCAACACAGCATTCACCCAAAATATCAAGGGACTGAGACCCATTGTTCCAAGTGGAGGGATGTTAGAACGAACTTCAGAACTCCAAATTTCCAGTGGCGGGGTCTGCTTGTCACGGGGACACTTCTTCAGACTCAAATACTGCATGTAGATTGCGTTCCAATAACACCACTGGGGCTCCTGGGGCCTAACCTGCCACTTTCACCTGCTGCTTCGGGATGTGCTCAACAATAGTGGCTCCTCCTACATGTAAGGCAACAACAGCAATGTATTTATGAGGAAGCGTTCATTCACAGAAGGTCACAAGGCACTCCACAGAACTTTATCGAATGCAATTTGACACCAAACTACACAAGAAGAGATTGGGCATAAATTCAAGGTGTGTGTGTAGCACGGAAACAGGCTCTTCGGCCCATTGAGTCCATGCCAACCATCAACCACCATTTACACTAACATTACACTAATCCCACATTCTCAACATTTCAGCTGGGCAGATGGCTCAGGAGCTGGTTTATAAGGAGCTTATAGTACTGAGAGCTGGGAGAGCTTTAGGCAGGGAATTCCATTGCTGAGGGTCCACAGCTAAAAACACATTTATTACGGGCACAGGAACTAAAATTTGGAAGTGCCCAGAGGTGAGAAATTTATGGGAAACAGAATGTATAATGACAGGAAATGTATTGCAACAATCAAGTCCAGAGGTAACAGGTGTATATGAGAGATTCAGCAGTAAATAAGGGGAGATAGGGATGGAATATAGACTTTACTTTAGACTCTAGATATTAGGCTGGACTAGATGGAGGCTTGGAAACAGGCCCTTCGGTTCACTGAGCGTGCCAACCAACGAGCATTATCCTACACACTGGGAACCACACCATTGGCTGGACTAGGGGCAAGTGTATCTGCACGTTGGTTAAGATAGGTGAGATAGGGATTGATTTTAGACTTTAGAGATGGAGGGGAAACAGACTCTTTGCCCCACTGAGTCTGTGCCGACCAGCGATCACCCCGTACACTAGGGGCAAATTACAATTTTACGGAAGCCAACCTGTATGTCTTTGGAATGTGGGAAGAAACTGGAGCATCCAGAGAAAACCCACACGGTCACAGGTAGAACGTCCAAACTCCATGCAGACAGCACCGGTAGTGAAGATCGAACCTGGGTCTCTGATGCTGTAAGGCAGCAACTGAAGTGAAAGACCAGGCTATTCTCACCAAGGTGATATGAGCACCCCTCCCTGGGCTTACACGGAACCCAGAGGCTTCCCCTGACACAGGCTTCAGGACCGCCTACACTAAAAGTAATGACCTTCGCAGAGCACTTCCAATGGTGGGAATTCTTACTGGTGTCCCAGGTACAGCAGTCTCCTGCTGTATTTTGACCGCGTGTGTCATTCAACCTCCACTGGATTTGCTTCGAAGCTTCACAATGCGGAGACAGAATTATTACAAGTGCACGAGTCCGCCTTCTTCTTGTCTCCAGATGGACATCGTGTAGGAGCCAATCTCAACCCAACTATATCATTAATTCAGCTGATTGACAACTACTTTGCATTTCAAAAGAACGATTCCTATTTGACAGGTCTTTTGAATTCTTCTTGACTCAAGATGCCATTTTGTAATATTTCAATCAGCCTGCTTTCTTTCATTTCTGGTTCGAGCTTCCATGCTTTCTGTAATCTACAAAGTGAGTCTGGCAAAACCTCTCCAGCAACTCTCAGCAACTTCTACAGATGCGCCGTAGAAAATATTTTATCGGAATGCATCACAGCATGGTTTGGAAACAACTCCATCCAAGACTGCGAGATATTGCAGAGAATTGTGGACGCAGCCCTGACCATCACACAAACTAATCTCCCTTCCAATTACTCAATTTACACCATCAAGGCCCACCAGCATAATCAAGGGCAAGTCATACCCTGGCCACTCTCTCTTGTCCCCTCTCCCATCGGGCAAAAGTTGTAGACCACCTTCAGATTCGGGGACAGTTTCTCCCCGGCTGTTAGCAGCCAACTGAACCATCCTGCCAACAATAAGAGAGCAGCCCTGAGCTATTCTATCTTGCACTAAACATTATTCAAGTTATTCCCTTTATAATGTATCTGTACACTGTGGATGGCCCAAATGTAATCGTGTATTGTCTTTCCACTGACTTGTTAGCACGCAACAAAAGCTTTTCACTATAGCTCGGTACACGTGACAATAAACCAAACTCAAACTAAAACTCCCATAAAAGTACAAGCTCTTTGGTTGGCGATTAAAATAAAATGACCAAAGGCTATTGTGGATGTTGCTCAGTCCATCACATGGACCAGTCTCCCCCAGTGACTTTATGTACACTTCACGCTGCCTTGGAAAAGCAGCCAACATGATCAGTCTGAAGAAGAGTTTCGGTCCGAAACGTTGCTTATTTCCCTCACTCCATAGATGCTGCTGCACCCGCTGAGTTTCTCCAGCATTTTTTTCTACCAACATAATCAAAGACTTGTCCTTCTCCAGTATTTCCCTTTTATCCACACTCCCTTTAGGCAGACGATACTCAAACTTGAAAGCACACACCACCAGACTCAGTTTTTACCCCTCTTCATCAGGCTTCTGAACAGTCTTTCCTTTTCCCTCCATGTCCATTTTTGGCTGGATGCTTCTTTCAACTTCTCTGCTGGATTTGCTTCGAAGCTTCACAATGCAGAGACAGAATTATTACAAGTGCACGAGTCTGCCTTCTACTTGTCTCCAGATGGACCTCGTGTAGGAGCCAAACTCAACCCAACTATATCATTTATTCAGCTGATTGACAACTACTTTGCATTTCAAAAGAAAGATACTGACAGTATTTGACAGGTCTTTGGAATTCTTCTTGACTCAAGGTGCCATTTTGTAATATTTTAATCAGCCTGCTTTGTTTCATTTCTGATTTTAGTTTACAGACTTTCTGTAATCTTCAAAGTGAGTCTGGCTAAACCTCCCCAATAACTCTCACCAACTTCTACAGATGCGCTGTTGAAAGCATTTTATCAGAATGCATCACAGTGTGGTTTTGGAACAGCTCCATACAAGACCGGATGAAATTTCAGAGAATTGTTGATGCAGCCCAGACCGTCACACAAACCAACCCCCCTTCCATTGACTCCATTTACACCTCACGCTTGCCTTGGAAAAGCCAGCAGCGTAATCAAGGACCAGTCTCACCCTGGTCATTCCCTCTTCTCCCCCTCTCCCATCGGGCAAAAGGTATAGGAGTGTGAAAATGCTCACCTCTAGATTCAGGGACAGTTTCTTCCCAGCTGTTTTCAGGCAACTGAACCATCCTACCAACAACTAGGGAGCAGCCCTGATCTACTATCTTCCTCATTGGAGACCTTCGGACCATCTTTGATCAGACTTGATTGGACTTTATCTTGCACTGAATATTATTCACCTTTTTCGCTTTATAATGTATCTGTACACTGCGGATGGCTCGATTATAATCATGTATTGTCTTTCCGCTGACTGGATAGCAAAGATACTAGAGGCTCCTCTATAATCTTTGCTGGATAGCATGCAACAAAAGCTTTTCACTGTACCGCGGTGAATGTGACAATAACCTAAACTCAAACTCCCGAAAAGTGCAAGCTCTTTGGTTAGTGATTAATATAAAATGAACAAGTACTATTGTGGATGTAGCTCAGTCCATCACATGGACCAGTCTCCCCACCAGTGACTTTATGTACACTTCACGCTGCCTTGGAAAAGCATCCAACATAATCAAAGACTTGTCCCTCTCCAGTATTTCCCTTTCATCCACACTCCCTTTAGGCAGAAGATGCTCAAGCTTGAAAGCACACACCACCATATTCAATTTCGACCCCTCTTCATCAGGCTTCTGAACAGCCTTTCCTTTTCCCTTCTATTCCATTGTAGATATTGGTCTCTGGAATGAGTGTGTTTCACTGCTGAGAGCTATATTTTGCACGCTGTATCTTTCTCTTTGCACTCACTACCTATTGTGCTAAATGGGAACTAAAATCTGGAATTGTTTAGAATCCTAGTCATAGTGTGGAAACAGTGTGGAAACAGGCCCTTCGTCCCAACTTGCCCACACCGGCCAACAATGTCCCAGCTACACTAGGCAGGTGGGACTACCTGCACACTAAGAACAATTTACAATTTTACATAAGCCAATTAACCTACAATTAAGCCTGTACGTCTTTGGAGTGTGGGAGGAAACCGGAGCACCTGGAGAAAACCCAAAGCTCAGAAGGAGAATGTACAGACTCTGTACAGCACCCATAGTTAGGATCAAACTGGGGTCTCTGGCGCTGTGAGGCAGCAACTCTTCCACTGCTTCCTCTGATGTACGGGCTTCAGGACAACCTACACCATAAGGAATGATCTTCTCAGAGCCCTTACAATGTTGGGAATTCTTACTGGTGTCCCAGGTACAGCACCCAATCGTGGAAGATGCTTCTTTCAAGTGCTCCACTGGATTTGCTTCGATGCTTCACAATGTGGAGACAGAATTATTACAAGTGCACGAGTCTGCCTTCTTCTTGTCTCCAGATGACATCGTGTAGGAGCCAAACTCAACCCAACTAGATCATTTATTCAGCTGATTGACAACTACTTTGCACATCAAAAATATATACAAATTTGACAGGTCTTTTGAACTCTTCTTGACTCAAGGTGCCATTTTGTAATATTTTAATCAGCCTACTTTTCTTCATTTCTGTAATCTTCAAAATTAATCTGGCTAAACTTCACAAAAAGGTTCTAGCTCTTGGGTTTGTGATAAAATAAAATGAACAAGTACTAGTGTGGAAGTAGTCCAGTCCACTGCATGTATCAGACTCCCCACCAGTGACTCCATCTACACTTCACACTGCCGTGCAGAAGATACTCAAACATGAATGCGAACACCACCAGAATAGGGAACAGATTCTTCCTCTCTCTGGCTTCTGAACAGACTTTCCATAAGCTAGGGCACTGTCCAATTCACCTGTGCCCAATTGCAGACATTGAACTTGGTCTCTGGAACTGGTGAGGTACAATGCTGAGAGCTATATTTTGCACTGTATCTTTCCCATTGCTCTATCTTGTTGTACTTGAGTTTGGCTTGATTGCATTAATGTATAGTACCATCAGATTTAATTGAGCAGCATTCAAAACAAAGCTTCTCACTGCACCTTCTTCTTCTTGCGAATGAAACATAAACCAAAGGAATAGTTAGATCTCAAGCCGGGTGTTGAGCGACCAGGTTGTTGTGTCTGCGTACAGTGCACATGACAATAAGTGCATTGAGCTACGAGTCATGTATTACCAATCAAAGAATTGCTATAGTTTAATAACCCTCAGTATATAAGTAACAACAAGGAGGGCAATCAAAGGTTACATTGATAAAGCAGATGAAAGGCAGAATGGAGATACTGCATAAAACTTGTAACTATATAAACAAGATCTCTTCTTATTAACCCTGATAATCTGCAAACACTGAAGGTTTGGGTTTGAGCTATAAGGCTAAAACAGAAAAACGTAAGCAAAAAAAACATCACCACGTTTTCAACCTCACTTATACAATCACCCATTTAACTATGCTGGAGACAGGTAACTTTCAATGTGATTTATGCACAGCCGCCAGCAAGTCTGCAGACAGAGTGGATGGCAACTTCAAAAAATTAATCACAGGCAGCTTAAAATGACAAAGCTTCGAGCATTGTTTGATTTCATTTATTTTCTCCTCGGCCTCATCTCGGATTGAGTGAGGGAGACCACATAAAGCAGAAAGTGACTTTAAATGTTCCGTTCTGCACGTAACTATAATATCCTGTTGAAATGCTTGATTGCATAGTTATAAACCTCCAGCAAACGTCAATAGCAACAGCACAGAGGCATTGATTTGTCAGATTTGGCATGAGTCACAGTTGGTGTAATTGGAATCATCTCTCCATCACAGATGGCAGTCAGCGAGAATACCAAATTAAATCTTATTGATATTTTCGACAATCCTGGAGGCAGTTGCTTCCACATCAGTCGAATGCTCAATGCCCTTATTTCTCTTTGCATTTTTAGGAAGTCAAGGAACGCAAAGAGTCTGTTCATCCCTCACCTGTTCTGGTAATATATTAGATCATAACTGTTCAGTGTTACTGAACTCCAGATGTCAATATGCATCCAGGTGAAGCAATGCTTCATCCTTCTGTAGCTTGGTCCCAATTTTAAAATGAAGACATCATCCCCTTGCTATCTCCACAACTTTGCTGCAGTCCTGGACTTTTTATGTGTCCCGAATAATCTTCTCTCCACTCCCACTGGTCATGAATTCAGATGTCAAGGTTGGAATCTCGGAAGTCCAGCCCCCTAAAATGACGTGGCCATCCAGTCCAAAGATGGAATGAGACATAGAGATTGCAAATGATCTGGTTTAGTTTCAGAGAGTCAGCTGAGAGCCAAAGTCATAGCAATACAACGTGGAAACATGCCCTTTGGCCTATCTTGCCCACTCTAACCAACATGTTCCATTTACACTAGTCCCACCTGCCTGCGTTAGGCCAATATCCTTCTAAACCTATCCTATCCATGTACCTGCCCAAATGTCTTTTAAATGTTGTAATAGTACCTTCCTCAACTACCTCCTCTGGCAGCTCGTTCCATAAACCTACCATCCTTTGTAGGATGAATGGGTGAATAGAATGGGTGACGTTTCGGCTCGGGACCTTCTTCCGACCTGAAATGTCACCCATCCTTTATCTCCAGAGATGCCACCTGACCCACTGCGTTCCCCCTGCTCTTTGCATCTATCTTCAGTATAATCCAGCATCTGCAGTTCCTTTCTTCACTCTTGGACCTGAAATATTAATCGTTTCTCTCTTCACAGATGCTGCTTGACTTGCCGAGTGTTCCCTGCATTTTTTTATCTTTTTGAAATTATTTCAGATTTCCTGTATCTGCAGATTTTTTTTAAATTCTCAATCATAATTGGTTAGAATGATGAATTTGCTACTACAGAATTATGAAACCCATAGCGCAAGAGGAGAGAAGGGAATGTTAGATGACAATGCAGGAGTAATGTTGGAGGAGACTATCGTGAAGCGTAAACCTGTTGAACTAAATAAGGTGCATCAGTGCACTATGTAATTCAGTAGTGTGTACAAAGGCAGTATGGTGGCCCAGCAGTAGAGCTGCTGCTTTACAGTGCCAGACACCCGGGTTCGATCCTGACTGCGGATGCTGTCTGTGCAGAGTTTGTACGTTCTCCCTGTAATCCACAGGTTTTCTCCATATGCTTTGGTTTCTTCCCATACTCCAAAGACGTGAATGTGTGTAGGTTAATTGGCTTCAGTAAGTTATAAAAATTGTAAAAATGTCCCTGGTGTGTGTAGGTTAGTGTGTGGGGTGATCACTGGTAGTCATGGACTCGGTGGGCCGAAAGGGCTTGATTCCATGCTGTATCTCTAAAGTCTAAAGTCTAATCATTCTCTTTTAGTGAGGGAAATTGCCAGCAGCCCCATAGTCAGCTATGGCCCTGAGGCCTGGTAGTCCACTGTACAAACCCCAGACAGCCCAGCCCTTTTCTCAGTCACCGCTTATCTGTTTGAATGGGCCTGCCCACTTGGAAAGAGCTGTATTATGTGTTATGGCTCAAACTTCTGATAATTTTTAATCAGAACTGCAAAGTGACTGCAATCCAATTTGAAAGTTATACTGAAGACTGTGTAGACTTCCACAATGCAAGATATTGCATTGAACATATAACAAAGAGCAGTACAGCACAGACATAGGCCTTCTGCCCACCATGTCTGTGTTGACATTGATGCCAACATAAACCAATCCCTCTTTCTGTACATGTTCTGTTCCCTGCATGTTTATGTCTCTGTCTTAAATGTCTCTTAAGCACCACCAGAGTACCCGCTTCCATCACTTCTCCTGGTAGCATGATTCAGACCCCTACCACACTTGATGCAAAAGACGCCTCTCCTTTAAACTTTCCGCTTTTCACCTAAAGGCTATGCCTTTTAGCACGACATTTCACCCTTGGAAAGAGGCTCAATCTACCCTGATTATACCTCTCATAATTATAAAAACTTCTATCAGATCTCGCCTCAGATTCCAACACTCTCGAAAAAAACAATTCAAACTCTCCTCTAACTGATACTCACTAATCCATGCAATATTATGGTGAAAACAAAACACAAAGTGCTGGAGTAAGTCAGCCGCTCAGGCAACATCTCTGGAGATGGAAGATAGGTGACGCTTCGGGTCGGGACCCTTCTTCGGACTCGGGACCGGGCTGAAACATCACCTCTCCATATTCTCCAGATGCTGCCTGACCCGCAGAGTTACTCCAGCACTTTTTTTGTCAACCAGCATCTGCGGATCCTTGTTTCAACATCATCGTGAGCCACCCTTTCCACATCCTCTGTTTAATGGGACAATGCAGAACTGCACACAATACTCCAAATGTGGCCAAACCAAATATTTATACTACTGAAACATGAATTCCCAAATATTATTCTCAACACTCCGATCAACACCCTACCTACTTTGATGGACCAATGGACTTACATCCAAGATAACTCTATACATCAATACTCTTTAGGGTCCTTCTTTTAATGTGTACGTTCCCCTTACATTTGCAAAAAACACCACCTCACACTTGTTTGGATTAAACTCCATCTGGCATTTCTCTACCCATATCTCCAACTCATCTATATTACAAACAACAGAGGTTCCAGCACTGATCCCTGCAGAACACAACCAATCTCAAGATATTTGATCATCCTATCATATCGGCAAATTTTGATCAAATGTGTAACTGACCATTCTTAAAGGTGATGTTTAAGAAAGAACTACAGATGCTGGAAAAATCAAAGATAGACAAAAAAGCTGGAGAAACTCAGCGGGTGAGGCAGCATCTATGGAGCGAAGGTCTAGGTGACGTTTTGGGTCGAGACCCTTGAGGTGAAATCATAATCAGTTGCAATCGCCTGGTTCTGCTCGAAAGGCAAAGTACTCTCAACTTAATTAAAAGTGAAATCATAACTGGGGAAATTTAGAGTATAGAGATACAGAACGAGAACAGGCCCTTCGGCCCACCGAGTCTGCGCCAACCAATGATCATCTTTACGCTAGTTCTATCATGCACACTAGGAACAATTTACAGCAGCCAATTAGCAGACAACCCTGCACTTCTTTGGAATGTGGGAGGAAACTGGAGCAACTGGATAAAACCCACATGGTCACAGGGAGAACTTACAAACTCTGTACGAACAGCACCCGTCGTCAGGATTGAACCCGGACCTCCGACACTGTAAGGTAGCCAATCTACTGCTGCACCACTGTGCCGCCCACTTCCCTACTGCAATGGGTGAACCTCTGGAGGAAGGCTTGGAGGAAATGGAGGTGCCAGAATCCTCCATACTCCTTGACATTGCACTCAGGGTTTTTAGCAGTCTTCCTGATGCACTAAGTATTTCATATGAGTTGAATGTTTAAAAAAATATCATCAACCTGAAACATTTACTTGTTACCTGACCTGCAGAGCATGTTGGTCTCACAAGGACACAAGACAATAGGGGCAGGAGTGGAACACATGGTCCAATACCATCATGTCTCATCTGCCCCAGACCACTGTATCAGTTTCCCATTGGCTTCAATTCTCCGATCTGTCAAAAACGTATTTACTTCTCCTTTAAATACCTCCAAAGATCTAGTCTGTTATCCTAAAGGATTTAGAATTCCAGAGATTCACCACCTTCTGCTATGAGAATGTCCTGCTGTATACCTCAGTTTTAAATAACCAGTTCTTATCTAACAGCTATGTCCCCTTGCATGGAACGTTATTCCCTTATCATGTATCTACACACTGTAAATGGCTCAATTGTAATCATGTATTGTCTTTCCGCTGACTGGATAGCACGCAACAAAAGTTTTTCGCTGTACCTCAATAGGCATGACAATAAACTAAACTAAACTAAACTAAACATTGTTCAAAAGTTCCTCCACTCCAGAAACATGTAGACAGAAGTAGTCAGATACTCCGGTGCAGTGGCGTGAATGTAAAACACATCATGCTGATGAATTTCAGATGAGATGTTTAGAGTAAAGCTCTGCTCACTGAACTGAAAATAACATTATCTTGTGAAGAGAATTACAGAACTCATTCCTTGCATCCTGATCAATATTTATCCTTCAATCGATGGCATTTGAAAAAAACAAGCAGAGCATCTGATTTTCTTGCTAAAACTTGGTAACTCGCTGTGGGCAATTAGCTGCTGGATTTTCTACAGTGGAACATGTTGCTTAAAACTACCTACCTCACTGGAAGTGCTGAGGCATCTTGAGGTTACGAAAGGCACTCCGTATATGTACATATTTTTTACCTCTGAATCAAAACATTGCATGCAGGCATGATGCTAATGCGACTGATTTAATGAAAATGAATTGAACTAAAATGGAAAGCATTGGTTAATGGCTGGAAAAAATTCAGCTAATCCAATTGTAAATTTGAGCCCTCTGGCAGGTTGGCAATAAATCAGAGGTATACATACAAATATTTTGTTGAAGCAAAGATGCTAGACAGAAGGTAGGGAGGAAATCTGCTGCACATAAGGAGTTAAGAAAAGGTGTTAGAAGCTGAATTCATAAATAATGTTAGAAAGCATTGTAAACATGATGATGTTCATAAATGATAGGAGCAGAATGAGGCCATTCGGCCCATCAAGTTCACTCTGCCATTCAATCATGGCTGATCTATCTTTTCCTCTTAAACCCATTCTCCTGCCTTCGCCCCATAACCCCTGACACCCATACTAATCAAGAATCTATCAATCTCCACCTTAAAAATATCCATTGACTTGGTCTCCACAGCCTTCTGTGACAATGAATTCCACAGATTCACCAGCCTCAGGCTAAATAAATTCCTCCTCATCTCCTTCCTCAAGGAACATCCTTTAATTCTGAGGCTATGACCTCTGGTCCTAGACTCTCCCACTGGTGGAAACACCCTCTCCACATCCATTCTATGCAGGCCTTTCACTACTCAGTAATGGATGGACAATGGATGTACAGACATCATCAGGCATGTTGGATTTAGATCACTGGTCAGCCATGTTGAGTCAAATAGTTTCCTTCTGTGCTGAAAGTTTCAATGATTCTATCAGTTAATCTCAAAGCCTTAACCCAAGGTGGTCAAAAGCAGAATCCAAAGATGGGATAGCAGGTGCTAGATGGCTAAAGTTGGGAAGGGAAAGCAATAGGCAACTGCCACTGTGGGCAATGCTCTGCAGGCCACATATCTCAGTGGCAGCTGAACGTGTAACACCATTGCAACCAGCCTGCTGGTAAATGGAGGCTCATAATGTAATGCTTCCACTACAAAAGAAAACCATTAACACTTGAAACTTATCATTGAGGCTTTCAATGCAAACAGCAATCTTAACGTTCCGATGCTTGTACTGAATTGATTTAACTGTTGTAAGGAAAATTAAATTCAATAACTTCCAAGAGATTCTTACATGCTTAAAATGTCTATGCTTAAAGTGATTGAGTCTTTATTGATGTTAAAACGTTGTTAGTTTTTTTCTGTTACATTAGTATTTAAGCTTTGATGGTAAGTTTAGTTTTTAGTTTAGTTTAGTTTAGAGATACAGCATAAAAACAGGCCCTTTGGCCCACCTAGTCAGCGTTGTCCAGCAACCCCCCCGCATACTAGTACTGCCAATGTACAGCCAGAAGGGTGGGTATAGGTGGAAGGGGATAGGAGGGGAGGTGAAAGAGAGGGCGATAAAAAGAAGCAGGGGGCTTGGGGATGGGCGATCAGTGGACGGACGAGGGGAAAGGAATGAGATAACATGGACAGGGGGAGAATTGTGTGTGGGGGTGGCAGGGGAAGGAGAGGGGGGGAGGTTGTGGGGTATTGGAGATTTCAAGGTTAAGTGTCATATCATCTCTGACAAAGCTTCAATGGGGTAGGAAAGAACTGCAGATGCTGGTTTAAATCGAAGATAGACATAAAATGCTGGAGTCATTCAGCGGGACAAGCAGTATATCTGGAGAGAAGGAATGGGTGATGTTTTGGGTCGAGGCCCTTCTTCAGCGAAGCTTCATTAGTACTGTACTAAAGTGCAGGAAGAGACAGAGACTAAAGTCTTGATGTATTCAAGAGAGAATTAGATTTAGGTCTTAGGGGCCAACGGAATCAAGGGATGTGGGGAGAAAGCAGGGACAGGGTACTGATTTTGGATTGGATGATCAGCCATGATCATATTGAATCGATGGGCCGAATGACCTACTCCTGCACCTATTTTCTATGTGTTTCTATGTTTCTAAAGTCACAGATGAGAAACTGACCATAGGTCTTCACCTGGTTTGAACGATAACATAGTTACAAACAAAGTTTGATCAAAGAAGCAATACTCTTCAGGCATGTACATAATACGCTCAATTGCCACTGAGGGGGTATCAATTTAAGGAGCAAGTCGGCACAATCCTACTGCAGTGACAATGGATCACACTGAAGGCTTTTCACTAAAACCTATTATAAGGAATCTCCGAGCAGATAGGATGCTGATGCTTTAAACATATAAATCAAATACCATCATTGGGGGGAAGCATCCAGTATACAGTATACAGTATACAGTATACAGTATACAGTATACAACCACCTGATTTGGGGAATTACACTTGTTATACATGTTAGTTGTAAACTTATCTGCACCTTTTTAGACTTATGGACTTAAGCCCTCATAGTCACTATCACTAACACTTGGAATTTAAAAAAATGCTGAGTTGTGAACAATGAGTAAAGGGCGGCACAGTGGTCCAAGGGGTAGAGCTGTTACCTCACAGCACCGGAGACCCGGGATCGATCCTGACTATGTGCGGAATTTGCACATTCTCCCTGTGACCGCGCGGGTTTTGTTCTGAGTACTCCGGTTTCTTCCCACATCCCAAAGACATGCTGGTTTGTGGGTTAATGGCTTCTGTACATTGCCCCTAGTTTGTAGGATGCAAAAGTGGGAAAACTGTTTCCACGCTGTATCTCAGCATCTCTAAAGTACACAGTCTCCTCAATCTTTAATTGAGAAACATGAAGCGGATTACCTTGGTACCCCATGGATCAGAGGAGGATACATCTACACTGATACTAAAGCAGTCCCAGTGTGAGCTTGGAGAAAACAAAACACACACTTGCTCTAATCCAGCGCCATCTGTGACATTAGAGTTTCACAACACAACATAAAGCATGTTTGATGCACAGTCTCTGTAATGTAAGAAAATTCAGCTGCTACTTTATACTCAAAGGATTTCACAAATAGGAATGTGATATGAAGGTGATCTTTGTTTTTATGATGTTGAGGATTAAAATGGACAAAATATAAGGAAAAACTGTTTAACGCTGAGCTTGGCAAGCTGCCCCTCAAGTACAACATCGCCGTTGATCCCACTTCAGACACCATGATGAGACTTTACAATTGCTGTCCGCAGTCATCCGGCGTGGCTGGCTGGATAAACAACACAGCACCCCGCTCGCGATCCGCCCATACTTCCTGGTTCACGACGAACTGGTGTTACAGGACGGGATTATAGTCAAGGGCCACAAAGCAGTTGTCCCAGCTGTCCTCCGGGACAAGTACTTCGATGCGGTCCACAGGGGCCACCCCGGTGTGGAGGCAACCCTACAACGGGCGCAGAGCATGTTTTACTGGCCTGGTATGACCAAGTACATATGTGACAAAACTGAAGCCTGACGCCACACCAGCAGAAGCAGCCCTTACTGCCGCACTCGGTTCCTCCTCTACCGTGGTCCACGGTAGCCACCGACATATTCGAATGGCATGGGAAACGCTATCTGGTTCTTGTCAACTCATATTCGGGCTGGTTTGATCATTGATCTACTCCAAACCATCACATCTGAGGCAGTTATCCAGAAGTTACAACACATGTTCTCCATGCACGGTTCCCCTGCATGCCTTCTATCCGACAACGGCAGTCAGTTCACCAGCCAGCTTTACAAAAACTTTGCTCAACGATGGGACTTTCGACATATCACCAGCAGCCCCATGTTTCCGCAGTCCAATGGACTCACAGAACCGGCCGTCCGAAGCGCGAAACAACTAATGGAGCATTCTTACCTTGTTAAATTTGACATCTACCTGGACCTGCTCAATTTAAGGAACAATGCCAGGGATCCCATTTCTGACACCATGTAATGACTCGAGTCGTACACACGTCAAGATACAACACATATTTATTAAAGTCCACTTACAGCATTGGTCTGCAGGACATTACAGAAACTAGCAGCTACTCGGAATTACTTAAGCAAGCTCTTGGTAATATAAATCGCATATTAGGCGGAGCTACTATTAACAATTGGTTAATAGCAAATAACCAATCTACGTTGACCTTGCTTGCTTGGGGCGGCATGGCGGTGCAGAGGTACAGTTGCTGCCTTACAGCGCCAGAGACCTGGCTTTGATCCTGACTACAGATACTGTCTGTACGAAGTTTGTACAGTCTTCCTGTGACCGTGTGGGTTTTCCCCGAGTGCTCCGGTTTCCTCCCACATTCCAAAGACGTACAGGTTTGGCTTTGGTAAAGATTGTAAATTGTCCCTAGTGTGTGTAGGAAAGTATTAGTGTACATGGCGATCGCTGGTTGGCGCGGACTTGGTGGGCCGAAGGGCCTGTTTCTGAGCTGTATATATAAACCTTAAACTAAACTAACACATTTGACAAGTAGAAGTATAGACACACGAGGAACTGCAGATGCTGGATAACAATAAAAAGACAAACTTCTGGGGTCTCAGCAGAGATAGACACAAAATGCTGGAGTAACTCAGCGGGTCAGACAGAATCTCCGAGAAAAGGAATAGGTGATGTTTCGGGTCGGAACCCTTCTTCAGACTCCACCTTTCTAACTCAGAACCCTTCTAACTCAGTAGGTCAGGCAGTATCTACGGAGAACACAGATAGGTGATGTTTCATGTCAGGACTCTATATGTTGATTGTCATGATGTGGAGGTGGATAGGCGGATGGCTGGACAAAAACAGAAGAAAATATAAAAAAGTGTGAGATAAGGAGGTATGGAGAGAAGAGGGGTGAATTGTGAAGCCAGAAGAAGGAATATAGGTGGAAGGAGACAGTGGGAAAGGGGAAAAGGAGAAATAGGTGCAAATCCAGATGGAGCACGAGAAGAGAGGGGGGAAATGTGGAGGGGGGGGAGGGGGGCTGTTAGTAGATTAGTTGCCTAAATTGGAGATTTCAATATTCATACCGTTCCTCCAGTATTGCAAACTCCGTACAGACAGCACCCGTAGTCAGGATCGAACCCAGGTCTCTGGCGCACCACCACGCCTTTCGGTAGGAATGAATAGGTTAGTGATAACTTTGCTTTCTCCTACCAAGTCAAATTTAAATATAAATAGAATAGACTCAAGTGCAGTTAAACTCTGATCAACCTATTGACGTTGTACAGGCTCTTTGTGGAAGAATCTGCTCATTCTCAATTTTCCATTTGTTCCTTGCAGATGAACACATCATAGTGCCTTGACATTGCCCAATTCCTATTTGAAAGCCATGTTTATTTCTGATTCCCTTCATGGATGAGTTCATGATCAGTTCATGTTTCCGCATTGGATCTCTAAACTAAACGAAAAACTAAACCAAGGGAATTTGGCCTGAGTGCTTATTTTTCATATTTTTGTATGGCATTGAAAGAAACCTTATGCCCCTGTCCCACTTAGGAAACCTGAATGGAAACCTCTGGAGACTTTGCGGGTTCTGCAACCTCCGGGAACCGCACGGAAACTTTGGGTGTGGCGCAAAGTCTCCAGAGGTTTCTGTTCAGGTTTCCTAAGTGGGACAGGGGCATTACTGGTCCTTCATATCTCTGGTGCCCTTCACAGCATTTCCCCACATTTCCATGTAATCCATCCTCACTAGGCCCAGACATTGTGGGCCAAAGGGCTTGTTCCTGAGGGATGATCATGAGGGGAATAGATAGGGTAAATGCACAGTCATTTCCAGAGTAGGTGAATCAAGACCCAAGGAACGTGGGTTTAAGGCGAGAGGGGAAAGATTTAATAGGAACCTAAGGAGCAACATTTTCACACAGAGGGTAGTGGGTATATGGAACAAGCTGCCAGAGGAGATAGTTAAGACAGGTACTATAACAACAGCGATAGGATATTTGGACAGGTTCATGGATAGAGAAGGTTTAGAGGAGTATTGGCCAAACACGGCCAGATAGGACTAGTCGGGGTATCTTGGTCTGCATGGACAAGTTTTGCCGACGGCCTGTTTCCGTGCTATGCGATTCTATGACTAAAGAAGATATGACACTCTTTGGCAGTTCCATCTCCTTAATTATGTTTGGAGCTATTTCTGAAATTTCGTAACAGAAATAAAGTTTAGCCTGGGAGGATTGTCTAAGAGTTATGAGGTAATTTTGAGCTTATTGGACAGATTTAATATGCTATTAGTTTGGGACCGACAAACTGGAGGAAAAAGGAGGAAAGAAAAGATAATTGTAAAATTGTATTTTTTAGCCATGACACAGTTTCGCAAAGTGACACCATTCACTGAGTTGTATAATCATTGGCATGGTTACTGAGAATTTTAGATTCTCTGGGAAGATTGGCTTGGAGTCAATTATAGGATTTGCAAAAGACTCTTTGTTGAACAATAACTTCATCTTTATATATCGCATCTGATGTCCTGAACATTGAGATAAAGAGTTAAAAATCAAAGATGCGCTATTGACTATCTATTCTCATCATTACAAAGCATGAATAATTCCACCTCGTGGCGTCAGCAAATTCAAAGATCTCTTTCATTCTGGCAAATCTCTGTGAACCTGGCGTTTCATTCTCTGGCTTCTTGTGCAAACTTCTGCGTAGGAAGGAATTGCAGATGTTGGTTTACACCGAAGATAGACGGAAAATGCTGAAGTAACTCAGCGGGGCAGGCAGCACCTTTGGATAGAAGGAATGCGTGACGTTTCAGGTCGAGAACCTTCTTCACTCCACTGCGAAATCTCCTCAAGGAGGAGAATTTTGCCAACTTTGAAGAAGTTCTGCTCAGTCTGAAGAAGGGTCTCAACCCTAAACATCACACATCCCTTCTATCCAGAGATGCTGCCTGTCCCGCTGAGTTACTCCAGCAACTTGAACAATCCTCGTTTCCTTTCCCATGTCTTCAATTCTCTGAAATTCGCATTACCAGCAGCTAACCCTGCAGAACCTCACTGGTCACAACCTACCAATCTAAAAATGCCAAGCAAACACAGGCAAGTGGGACTACTGTAAATGGGACATGTTGGTTGGTGTGGGCAAGTTGAGACCCTGGGCCTGTTTTATGCTGTATGACTCAATAACTTGGTGGCTGTTCGTGGGACCGGGCTGTGCAAAAACTGACTGTCACCATTCCCATATTACAACCATAGATATATCTAAAATACCTCTATGGCTGAAAATAATGTTAGGACATCACTTGTAAAGTACTTTGAGAATATCCCGAGGTCAAAAACACACTATGGGTATTCAAGTGTTTAAGAATGAACTGCAGATGCTGGAATATCGAAGGTAGACATAAATGTTGGAGAAACTCAGGCATGGGTATTCAAGTTCTCCTTTCTATTTGTTTACTCTCTCTGTGAATTAAGATTCAGTGTGAAATGGACCAAAAAAGTTGGAATAACTCAGCAGGTTAAGCAGCATCTCTGTTGCTTAGGAATACCTATCCCTTTTCTCCAGGGATGCTGCCTGACCCGCTGAGTTTAGTTTAGTTTTGCTTAGTTCAGAGATACAGCGTGGAAACTGGCCCTTCGGCCCACCGAGTCCACACCACCCTGCACATTAACACTATCCTACTCCAGCTACTCCAGCTTGTTGTATCTGTCTCTAGTTTAAAAAAAAATAGCATTGGCAATTCCTTCCTACACAGCAGAGGAGAGTGAACCAGGGTCTGGAATACTGTCCCCTCAAGGTCAGCTGGAGGAGATGGCACAAAGCCCCGGGGCACAAAAGTGGACGGGCGAGGAGAAGGATGTTACATCCAAGGAAGATGATAGCTGGAGACCCACAGCAGCCTGGGGCTTGCCTGGATCGGGCACTGCACATAAGAACTAGAGTGCGGACTGATCTTGCATCCACTGGAGCTTTGTCCGAATGTTTCCTCTTATGACTCAGGGCCAAATATTGTTTGTGAATGCACTGTACTCTGCTAACAGGAGCAACATGAAAGCCATCGCTCTGCCCTAGTTTTTTTCATGACATGTTGAGAATATATGACCATCTTCCCATTGTTTCCCCTTGTTTATTTCTTCTTCTTTTCTGTGAAATTATTTTCTAGAAATATTTTTCCCCCAGATGCCTTGTGGCATGGAGTTGTGAAACTTTGAAACTCACTATTCCTTCCACTCAACCAATACAACTGTGTTACAGCAGGATACATATGGACCCTTCTTGGACAACCCAACAGATCCTCCATCAGATGGACACAAAAAGCTGGAGTAACTGAGCGATTCAGGCAGCATCTCTGGAGTAAAGACGTTTTCCATCGAGCACTTTGAACACACCGAAAGTCTCATTCTTTATCCTTCTATTCCAGTTGTCTTGCAACTGTTCTCTCGCAACTGCAGTTCTCTGCAAATCCTGTTAATGAATTCAATTTTCAAGTTTCTACCAGTTTTGGGGATACATACAAAGATACACATAAGAGGCTCTCACCAGGGTCTCATCTATATCCCATAACTCCGCTCTCACTCCCTATCCCCTCACTCGTAACAAGGACAGTGTCCCCGTTGTCCTCACCTTCCACCCTACCAGCCGTCACATACAACAGATAATCCTCCAATATTTTCGCCAACGGGATCCCACCACTGGCCACATCTTCCCTTCTCCTCCCCTTTCGGCTTTCCGCAGAGACCGCTCCCTCCGTAACACCTTGGTGAATTTGTCCCTTCCCACCCAAACCACCCCCTACCCTGGTACTTTCCCTTGCAACCGCAGGAAATGCTACACTTGTCGCTTTACCTCCTCCCTCGACTCCATCCAAGGACCCAAGCAGTCGTTCCAGGTGAGGCAAAGGTTCACCAGCGCCTCCTCCAACCTCATCTATTGCATCCGCTGCTCTAGGTGTCAACTGCTCTACATTGGTGAGACCAAGCGCAGGCTTGGTGATCGCTTCGCCCCACACCTCCGCACAGTTCGCATTAACCAATCTGATCTCCCGGTGGCTCAACACTTCAACTCCCCCTCCCATTCCGAATCCGACCTTTTCGTCCTGAGCCTCCTCCACGGCCAGAGTGAGTCCCACCGCAAATTGTAGGAGCAGCACCTCATATTTCACTTGGGTAGTTTACACCCCAGCGGTATGAACATTGACCTCCAATTTCAGGTAGTCCTTGCTTTCTCCCTCCTTCATCTTTCTCCCTCCTTCCCCTCCCCTTCCCAGCTCTCCCATGGCCTAATGTCTCTGCCTCTTCCTTTCTTTTTGTTCCCAATGTTAGGCGAGTCCAGAAGCAGGGGCCACAGTCTTAGAACAAAAGGGGAGACTGAGGTGAGAAAAAACATTTTCACCCAGAGAGTTGTGAATTTGTGGAATTCCCTGCCACAGAGGGCAGTGGAGGCCAAATCACTGGATGGATTTAAGAGTGAGTTAGATAGTGGCTAGTGGAATCAAGGGATATGGGGAGAAGGCAGGCACGGGTTATTGATTGGGAACGATCAGCCATGATCACAATGAATGGCAGTGCTGGCTCGAAGCGGCGAATGGCCTCCTCCTGCAACTGTTTTCTATGTTTCTATGTTTCTATGTTTTTCCCGCCCCCCCCCCCCCCCCCACCCCCACCCCCACATCAGTTTGAAGAAGAGTCTTGACCCGAAACATCACCTATTTCTTTGCTCCATTGATGCCCGCTGAGATCCTCACCCGCTGAGTTTCTCCAGTATTTTTGTCTACCTTCGATTTTTCCAGCATCTGCAGTTCTTTCTTAAACACAAGGCTTGTTTGAAACTAGTTCATAAAAAAATCCTTTGTAGCTGAACTACTGACTCCCAATTGTATTAAATTCAAAGCCAGTTAATCTCGACCGCTGAATCAAGCAATGATTGTGCTGCATCAGTAATAGCTCTGATTTGCATCAATTGTAATGTCTTGGAGGATAAACCCAGTAAATACAATGTTACCACGTACTGTTAATCTGTTTTGAGATTAGCGAAGAAATCTAATGCTTCCCATGTCACTAAACAAAATATCTTCAACAATAATCAAGACTGAGTAAAAAATGAACCAAATAAAAAAGCTGATCAGACAACATTTCTGGAGAAAAGGAACAGGTGACCTTTTCTATTCCTTATCTCCAGATTTGCTGTCAGAACCGCTGAGTTACTCTTTCATTTCGTGACTATCTACAGCAAAGGGCATGTTTGGTGTAGCCTCGGACATGTCTAAAAATGAGATCCCAACCTGGTGATGCTGCATCTCAAGACAAGGCAAAAATAGCGGTGTGCATGTGATAGAAAGAACTCAGCGATCCTTCAACCTTTCGACTTTAGACTGTAGAGATACAGCGTGGAAAAAGGCCCTTTGGCCCACCGAGTCCGCGCCGACCAGCGATCACCCCATACACAAGCTTTATCCTACATATTAGGGACAATTTACAGTTTTTACCAAAGCCAATTAACCTACATACCTGTATGTCTTTGGTGTGAGGGAGGAAACAAGAACACCTGGAGAAAACCCACATGGTCACAGGGAGAAAGTATAAACTTCATAAAGGCAGTATCTGTAGTCAGGATCAAACCCGGGTTTCTGACGCTTTAAGGCAGTAACTCTACCGCTGCACCACTGTGCCATCCGACTGAACAGATCAAAGCCCTGATGTCCTGCCATTTCTAGTCATGATGGCAACTGGTGGGATGGGAAGGCACCAGGAGAACTACTTTCCTTACAGATGGTGGTTCCCTGTATGACAGTGTCAAGAAAGATTGAAGCATGGTTAGCTGGAAGTGTTCAGCATATAATCCATCTCAGCTTCATTCTGAGATCCACAGCATCACCGAGGCTAGTATTCAGCAAGTTCCATTCACGCTACATGATATAATCAAATGACTGAGCAGTGGATACGGTGGAGATTATGAGACCAGACAACAGCCCGGCTGGAGTACTGAAAATCTGCATTTCACAATTAGCCAGACCTTTAGCCGGTGCAATATATTTCCAACACTGGCATCTATCTAGCTGTGAGAAAAATAGCCCAGATATGCTCTAAATAATAATAATAATAATAATCTTTATTGTCATTGTACAAGACAACAACATTTTGTTGGAGCAGTCCTCCAGCTACACAGGAATATGAGTATAAAAATACGTTTAAAAAAGAACTATAAAAAATTAGACTATAAACATATAGGAGTATGGGCAGGTGTGTGAGAGAGAGGGGGGGGGGGGGAATCAGTGTGGGAGGGGGATAGAGTTCAGTAGTGTCACAGCTCTATGGTAGAAGCTGTTTTTCAGTCTTGTCGTGCGGGCGCTCAGTGTCCTGTATCGTCTTCCTGAGGGCAGGAGGGTGAAGAGACAGTGTCCAGGGTGTGTGCTGTCTCTAATGATGCCCTTGACCCTCCGGATGCAGCGGGTCCGGTAGATGTCCTCCAGTCTGGGGAGCTGGGTGCCAGTGATCCTCTCAGCAGTCTTAATGACGCGTTGGAGAGCTTTCCTGTTCTCTGCGGTGCAGCCAGAGTACCATACTGTGATGCAGTATGTGAGAACTGACTCGATGGCTGACCTGTAGAAGCTCACCAGCAGCTGTTGTGGGAGACGTGCCCTCTTCAAGCACCTCAGGAAGTGAAGCCTTTGAAGTCCTTTCTCGACCGTCGCCGTGATGTTGACGGTCCAGGTCAGGTCGTGGCTGATGTTGACCACGAGGTACCTGATGTTCTGCACAGCCTCCACTGTCTCACCGTTAATGGTGATGGGCTGATGGACGAAGGTCTTCGGTCTCCTCCTGAAGTCCAGGATCATCTCCTTTGTTTTTGCTGCGTTGAGGATCAGGTTGTTCTCACGGCTCCAGCTCACCAGGTTCTCTACCTCTGTCCTGTAGGCGGCCTCGTTGTTACTCGTGATCCTGCCTACCACGATGGTGTCATCTGCAAACTTTAATATGGTGTTGGCCTCGTGGGTGGGTTTGCAGTCGAGAGTGTAGAGGGAGAAGAGGAAGGGGCTCAACACACAGCCCTGTGGTGCACCGATGTTCAGGGTGATGCTGGAGGAGACCTGCCTCCCCATGCTCACAGTCTGTGGTCGGCCGGTGAGGAAGTCCAGGACCCAGCTGCTCAGGTGTGTGTTGAGGCCCAGGTGGTCCAGCTTGGTGACTAGTTTATGGGGGGGGATGATGTTAAAGGCGGAGCTATAATCTATGAATAGCATCCGCACATAACTGTCCCGCTGGTCAAGGTGTGTCAGGGTGGAGTGGAGGGCCAGTGACACTGCGACCTGTTTGCCCTATAGACAAATTGGTGGTGGTCTAAGGAGGGGGGGATGCTGTTCTTCAAGTGTCCCAGTACCAGACGTTCGAAGCACTTCATCACCACCGGTGTCAGCGCCACTGGCCGATAGTCGTTGAGGGACCTGATGGCTGATTGTTTTGGCACAGGGATGATTGTGGCTGTCTTGAGGCATGTGGGGACGGAGGCCTGCAGCAGGGAGGTGTTAAACAGGTGCGTGAGCACCGCAGTCAGCTCCCCTGCGCAGTGCTTCAGAACCCGCCCTGGGACTCCGTCAGGTCCGGTGGCCTTGTTGGGGTTGATGTGCTGCAGGGTCCGTCTCACGTAGTGGGGGCTCAGAGTCAGCACCGGTGGTGAGGGTCCCTGCTGTGCCCGTATGTTGTCACTGCTGTCGGCGCAATCAAACCTGGCAAAAAAGCAGTTCAGGTCGTCAGGGAGGGATGAGCTTTGTGCGTGTGTGGGGCTGTTGTAGCCGGTGATGGTTCTGATGCCCTGCCACACGCGTCGAGAGTCTGAGCTGTTAAAATGCTCCTCGATACGCTTCGTGTAGCGGTGCTTTGCTTCCCTGATGCCCTTCCTCAGACTGGACCTTGCTGTTCTGTAGGCCTCTGCATCACCCAAGTGGAAAGCTGCATCCCGGGCCTTCAGCAGGCCAGTTACAGCGCCATTCATCCATGGCTTATGGTTGGGGAGTGTCAGTATTGTCCTCCGTGTGGTGACACTGTTCATGCAGAAGGTGATGTAATCCAATACTGATGAGGTGTAGGTGTTGAGGTCTGTGTGGTTGTTGTGAGTGGCAGCCTGTTTAAAGATGTCCCAATCAGTGTACTCAAAGCAGTTCTGTAGCCTGTCCATGGCTCCTTCTGGCCAGACCATGATGGTGCGAACTGTTGGCTTTGTCCTTGCAATGAGGGGTCTGTATGCAGGTGTTAAGTACAGACTGATGTGATCGGATCGGCCAAGATGGGGGCAGGGGGACGCTTTGTAGCCCTTGGCAATGTTGCAGTAGACCTGGTCCAAGATATTGTTTCCTCTGGTCGGAAAATCAATAAACTGGTGAAATGTTGGCATTACAGTCTTCAGCTTGGCGTGATTGAAGTCTCCTGCTATTAAAAACACGCCGTCTGGGTGGTTGTTTTTCAACTGGTGGATAGCATCATGCAGACTAGCCAGTGCTAGCTTAGCGTTCAAATAGAACAGGATATATCCCACTCAGAAATCATTAGTCTACTCTCAACCATCAGAGTGACAGAGGATGTTCAAAAAGGAACTGCAGATGCTGGAATATCGAAGGTACACAAAATTGCTGGGGAAACTCAGCGGGTGCAGCAGCATCTATGGAGCGAAGGAAATAGGCGACGTTTCGGGCTGAAGAAGGGTTTCGGCCCGAAACGTCGCCTATTTCCTTCGCTCCATAGATGCTGCTGCACCCGCTGAGTTTCCCCAGCAATTTTGTGTACCTATGTCACAAACAGTGCTTAGTTGAGAGATACAGCGTGGAAAAAGGCCCTTTGGCCACTGAGTCCGCACCAACCAGTGATCCCCGTACACTAGCACTATCCTACACGCTGGGGACAAATTACAATTTTTACCTAAGTCAATTAACCTACAAACCTGTACGACTTTGGACTGTGGGAGAAAACCAGAGCACCCGGAGAAAACCCACACGGCCACAGGGAGAATTTACAAATGTATAGACAGCACCCGCAGTCATGATCACACCAATGTCTCGGGCTTTATAAGGTGTTTAATGGGGTTGGGTACTGACATGGATAGAAAATTGGTTGGCAGACAGGAAACAAAGATTAGAGATTAATGGGTCCCTTTCAGAATGGCATGCAGTGACTAGTGGGCTACCACAAAGCTCGGTGCTGGGACCGCAGCTATTTACAATATACATTGGTGATTTAGATGAGGGGATTGACGGTAACATTAGCAAATTTGCCGATGACACAAACCTGGGTGGCAGTGTGAACTGTGAGGTGGATGCTATGAGGATGCAGGGTGACTTGGACAGGTTGGTGAGGGGGCAGATGCATGGCAGATGCAGTTTAATGTGGATAAATGTGAGGTTGTCCAATTTGGTGTAAAAAAACTGGAAGGCAGATTATTATCTGAATGGTGTCAAGTTGGGACAAGGGGAAGTACAACGAGATCTGGGTGTCCTAGTTTATCAGTCACTGAAGGTAAGCATGCAGGTACAGCAGGCAGTGAAGAAAGCTAATGGCATGTTGGCCTTCATAACAAGAGGAGTTGAGTATAGAAGCAAATAGGACCTTCTGCAGTTGTACAGGGCCCTAGTGAGACCACACCTGGAGTATTGTGTGCAGTTTGAGTCTCCAAATCTGAGGAAGGAGATTCTTGCTATTGAGGGAGTGCCGCATAGGTTTACAAGGTTAATTCTCGGGATGGCTGGACTGCCATATGCTGAGAGAATGAGCTTGTATACACTGGAATTTAGAAGGATGAGAGGGTATCTTATTGAAACTTTTAATTTATTAAGGGATTGGACACGCTAGAGGCTGGAAACATGTTCCCGATGTTGGGGGAGTCCAGAACCAGGGGGCATAGTTGAAGAATAAGGGGTAGGCCATTTAGAACAGAGATGAGGAAAAACTTTTTCACCCAGAGAGTTGTGAATCTGTGGAATTCTCTGCCTCAGAAGGCAGTTGAAGCCAATTCTCTAGATGCTTTCAAGAGAGAGTTATGTAGACCTCTTAAAGATAGCGGAGTCAAGGGATATGGGGAGAAGATAGGAACGGGGTACTGATTGTCGATGTTCAGCCATGATCACAATAAATGGAGGTGCCGGCCCGAAGGGCCAAATGGCCTACTCCTGCACCTATTGTCCATTGTCATGTGGATGTTACTACCAATCCATCTGGAAGCCTCCCAATAGTCACCTCTTCTTTAGTATCCATCGCATATCCAACAGGTCAGATTCTAGCTGGCTCCATCACTTGATTACACCAACTGGACAGAACCATTTTATCTGCTACTTCTCACTTCCATGCTCCATCCACGATTAATTTCAAATGCTTTTTAAGTTTACCGAAAGGCTTCCTTAATATTTTTATATTATTACTGAGATAATTTGACTGAATGCAATTTTTCTGCCACATCGTTTCAAGCCACTTACATAGAAATGTTTAAAAGAAATTCTCAGAATTTATTGCACGTTACTTGTTATAACTGAAAGGCTGCCAAGGACATTATTTTCAGGCAGTTAAAAATCACCCTGTGGAAATGATGTTAGCGTACCTCTGAACAAAAGGACATAGAGCGAATCGATAAGATCTTTATGACAAGACAACAGCATTTCACTCAATTTTACTGGTTCTGGTCCATTATTTCCAGATTTCACAGTTCCAGTGTCCTGGATTTAATCCTGCTCCCTGCACGCTGTCTGTGTGGAGTTTGCATGTTCTCCCTGTGGGTTTCCTCTGCATGCTCGGGTTTCCTCCCACATCTCAAAGGTGTGCAGCTTGGTAGGTTGATTGTCTTCTGTAAGTCACCCTCAGTGCAGTGACAGGTAAAGCAACAGTCAATGTTTCAAATACAGCTTAAGGGGAATAAATGGGGGAACACAACTGATTGCCCTGAAAGCTGACTGCCTCGATGGGCCAATTGGCCTCCTTCTATGAAGACACAAGAAATAACATGAGACATTTGTAAACCATTAAGATTGGGACAAAAACTCTCCGAATTGAGGCAAGATTCGCATAATGGCTGGTTTAGTTTAGTTAAGAGATACAGCGCAGAAACCGGCCCTCCGGCAGAGAGTCCGCACCGACCAGCGATCGCCGCACATTAACACTATCCTACCCATACTAGGGACAATCTTACATTTATACCGAGCCAAGCCACCACAGTGGCGTGTGAGAATCCCTAAGGCACACAGCATAAGCGGAGACGGAGATATTTCTCAGCTTGACAAGCCTTTCAAGTGTCATCATGACTACAGAGGTCACTGTGACAGGCCTGTAGCCATTAAGACAAGTAATTCTTGCCTTTTTGGGTACAGGGACAATAGTGAAGATGTGTCCTGAGGTGTATAGATGATCTTCAGATGAAGAGGGTGTATTGAGTTGTTGAGACATTTAGAGTGGGGGCTTGTGAACAGCTAAGAGAACATAGAGACTAAAATGAATTACTTTACTCAAACTGACAGTTCATATATTGAAAAGATCTTTTGCTATTACTCCTGGCTTGACCCTTGTACAAGCCAATTGAGATTGTTCTGATGAAAATAAAATTTTCTAAAAAGCTTTCCACAAATCAGCACTTAACTGGACAAGACAGGAGATTAGATTAAACGATCTCCCAATTAATGGACAAAAATGTTCTAAATTGTCTATTTTGATTATAAATCCACAGTGGAACAGATTGTAATCAATTGTGTTCCTGAAATGAAACAAGGGAAAATAACAAGTGAGTTTGTCTTGTTTTACCTTTCTGCAATTTCCTGGCCTTTATTAAAGTTGCACAGCTCAGAATTGCCACCTGTATGAAGAGGGAGCAGATTCTGTAAATGGATGCAATGTGATCAAGTACAACATGATTTTTCCAAAGTTTAAAAATGTTACATTTAACATAAAAAACATTGAAAGGTAAAAGTTCATCCCTCACATATTACCACTGAGATGAAGCTCAGCTACACTTGATAGTTTGCTGTCTTGAGCCACATGCGGTCATGCTGCTTCCTCCCCGCCTAGAGGTCCTTTCTCTACCTCTCCCCAGTCCTCAGCAGCCACTTCCCAGTTGGCAGTGCCAATGCTAAAATATGTCATATTTCTTTTAATTGTACCCTTGGCGTGAAGCTTTGGTTTTCCTCTTGCATTGGGCGACCTCCCCTTATAGCACATCTTTGAGGATGCGTCCATTTTCTGCTTGAGGATCGCAAGGATGCCAGGCATGTCGGACATGGAGAGGACAGATTCATTGGTGATTTTCTCCAGCCAAGAAACTCCCAGGGAGTGAGGGAGGCATCGGAAAGGAAAACCATTTAATTTCCATTCTTGATGTTTAGCTTAGTTTAGAAATACAGCGCGGAAACAGGTTCTTTGGCCCAACGTGTCCACGCCAACCACCGATCACCCCTTATACTAGCCCTATCCTGCACATTAGGGACAATTTACACTTTTTAACAAAGCCAATACTCTAAAAACCTATACTGCTTTGGAGTGTGGGAACAAACCGGAGCTATATATATATAGTTGTTTAGATCATAAGATGATAAGATGATAGGAGTGGAATTAGGCCATTCTATATGTAGAAGGGAACTGCAGATGCTATATGTATATATACACACACATACATACATACATATCAGTATGTGTACATAACATACGAAGAATAATAGTGCGAAGACAAAACAGTGTCCCCAAGTCAATATAGTTTGGAACTTATTAGGAGGTTGTAGTGTTTAATATCCTAATGGTTGTTGGGAAGAAGCTGCTCCTGAACCTGGACATTACATTTTTCAGGCTCCTATACCTTATTTCCTCTAGCAGGAGTGAAGTGAGAGTGTGGCTAGGGTGGGGTGGGTCTCTGGTGATGCTGGCTCCCTTTGTGTGGCAGCGACTTCTGTAGATCCCTTCGATGGTGGGGAGGTCAGTACCCATGAATGACCACTTTTTGCAATTTCCTAGGTGTTCGAGTTGCCGAACCAGGCCATGATGCAACAGTCAATATGCTCTCAAGATTCAAGAGTCAAGCACTGCACACTCATTATTCTAAAATACTAACTCTTGTTACTTCCGCCACAGATGCTGCCTGGCCTGCTCAATATTGCATTTTTTGCTATCAAAAACCAAAGCCAATCTTGCTTGCCGGATCACTTTATAGTCAGAGGCATGCCCCTTAGCCCCCTCTTGTGCCAAAGACAGGTAGCGCAATAGAGTAACATTCACATTCATCAGCGCGAATCCTAGGCAATAAACTCTGACCTAGATACTTGATTATGTGCCGCTGTTCTTTGAATACCATGAGATTGAAAGTGAATATTATGGTGATGCAGCAGCTTGTGGTGCTGCCCATAAACTCTGGTTGTCTTGACTGGTGTCTGTGTGGGCTTTATACACTCCCTCTGTGGCGATACCGTTTAGTTAGTTTTGTTTATTGTCACGCATACCGAGGTGCAGTGAAAAACTTTTGTTACGTGCTAACCAGTCAGCAGAATGACTATACTTGATTACTATCGCGCAGTCACAGTGTACAGGTAAATCATGAAGGGAATAGCGTTTAGTACAGGATAACATCCAGTAAAAAAATCCACCCTGTTTCGACTAATGAAATAAACCCCGATGTGCACAAACAATAGATCAAATAGAACATAGAAACATAGAAACATAGAAATTAGGTGCAGGAGTAGGCCATTCGGCCCTTCGATCCTGCACCGCCATTCAATATGATCATGGCTGATCATCCAACTCAGTATCCCGTACCTGCCTTCTCTCCATACCCTCTGATCCCCTTAGCCACAAGGGCCACATCTAACTCCCTCTTAAATATAGCCAATGAACTGGCCTCGACTACGCTCTGTGGCAGAGAGTTCCAGAGATTCACCACTCTCTGTGTGAAAAAAGTTCTTCTCGTCTCGGTTTTAAAGGATTTCCCCCTTATCCTTAAGCTGTGACCCCTTGTCCTAGACTTCCCCAACATCGGGAGCAATCTTCCTGCATCTAGCCTGTCCAACCCCTTAAGAATTTTGTAAGTTTCTATAAGATCCCCTCTCAATCTCCTAAATTCTAGAGAGTATAAACCAAGTCTATCCAGTCTTTCTTCATAAGACAGTCCTGACATCCCAGGAATCAGTCTGGTGAACCTTCTCTGCACTCCCTCTATGGCAATAATGTCCTTCCTCGGATTTTGAGACCAAAACTGTACGCAATACTCCAGGTGTGGTCTCACCAAGACCCTGTACAACTGCAGTAGAACCTCCCTGCTCCTATACTCAAATCCTTTTGCTATGAAAGCTAACATACCATTCGCTTTCTTCACTGCCTGCTGCACCTGCATGCCTACTTTCAATGACTGGTGTACCATGACACCCAGGTCTCGCTGCATCTCCCCTTTTCCTAGTCGGCCACCATTTAGATAATAGTCTGCTTTCCTGTTTTTGCCACCAAAATGGATAACCTCACATTTATCCACATTATACTGCATCTGCCAAACATTTGCCCACTCACCCAGCCTATCCAAGTCACCTTGCAGTCTCCTAGCATCCTCCTCACAGCTAACACTGCCCCCCAGCTTCGTGTCATCCGCAAACTTGGAGATATTGCCTTCAATTCCCTCATCCAGATCATTAATATATATTGTAAATAGCTGGGGTCCCAGCACTGAGCCTTGCGGTACCCCACTAGTCACTGCCTGCCATTGTGAAAAGGACCCGTTTACTCCTACTCTTTGCTTCCTGTTTGCCAGTCAGTTCTCTATCCACATCAATACTGAACCCCCAATGCCGTGTGCTTTAAGTTTGTATTCTAATCTCTTATGTGGGACCTTGTCGAAAGCCTTCTGGAAGTCCAGATACAACACATCCACTGGTTCTCCCCTATCCACGCTACTAGTTACATCCTCGAAAAATTCTATAAGATTCGTCAGACATGATTTACCTTTTGTAAATCCATGCTGACTTTGTCCAATGATTTCACCACTTTCCAAATGTGCTGCTATCCCATCTTTAATAACTGACTCTAGCAGTTTCCCCACTACCGATGTTAGACTAACTGGTCTGTAATTCCTCGTTTTCTCTCTCCCTCCCTTCTTAAAAAGTGGGGTTACGTTTGCTACCCGCCAATCCTCAGCATATCCCGCATATCCAGCTGCTTTATCTAAAAGCTTCCTAAATGCTCACTATCGTATCTGCCGCCCCTCCCCAACCTGGCAGCGCATTTCTGGCACCCACCGCTCACTGTGTGGAAACGTGCCTCACGCATCTCCTTTAAACGTTGCAGCTCTTCTCAGCTTAAAGTTACGGCCTCAAGAGGAATCCTGTGTTTAGTTTAGTTTTGTTTATTAGTTTAGAGATACAGCGTGGAAAGTGGCCCTTCGACCCACCGGGTCTGCGCCGACCAGCGATCCCCGCACATTAACACCATCCTACACACACTGGGGACAATTTACACTTTAAACAAGCCAATCAACCTACAAACTTGTATCGAACCCGGAACTCCGGCGCTGCAAGCGCTGCAAGGTAGCAACTCTCCAGCTGCGCCACCGTGCTGTGTGTTCTGACTGAGACAAAGCAGTGCGATCAGACGTGTGGGAAATAAAGGAGACATTGCTGAAAGCCCATTGTTTTACTTTTCTTTTGTTTCTTGTTTCCGATTTTTAATAAGTGACTATTGACCTGACATCTTTGGTCTGCGCACTATCACAGTATCCCCTCGGACCTCCCCATTCCTCCCGCTCTCCATAATTTTCAGTTTAGTTTCGAGATACAGCGCAGAAACAGGCCCTTCAGCCAACCGTGTGCGTGCCGACCAGCGATCCCCACATATTAACACTATCCTACATGCACTAGGGACAATTAACAATTTTACTGATTAACCTGCAAACCTGTACATCTTTGGAGTTTGGGAGGAAAGCAGTGCATCCAGATAAAACCCATGTGGTCACGGGGAGACGTACAAACTCTATACAGACAGCACCTGTCGACAGGATCGAACCCGGGCCTCTGCTGCTGTAAGGCAGCAACTCTTCCACTGTGCCGCTGTCACCCCCTGCGCCACTTTTGATGAGTAACTCTGCTTCTCTTCCCACTGCCTGACCGGCTATGTGCTCCATGGTATTTAAAGTTACAACCTTCTGTACGCTATGTACTCAAGACCCATCTCTTCACCTCTGCCTATCCTTAGCCCCACGTCCCCGTCCCTTTTCATCTGTGCATTAATTGCCTCATACTGTGTTTTGTATTGAATTCTGTCTTTACTTTGTGTACTAGTCATGTCTCTACTATTTATTTCATTCCCCTTACATGTTTTTCCTCTACATGCTCAATTTTTGTAAGGTGTCCTTGAGACTCTTGAAAGGCGCCCATAAATAAAATGTATTATTATTATTATTATGTATGAAAAACATCACCATGATTTAGTTTGGACAAACTACATCTGTTGTGGGCTGATGCGAGCATTTAATTCCTGCGATGAGTCATGACCAAGTACAATGTATTTATAAGAAGGCACCTCAAGTTAGTGGAATGACGCACATTCAGAAAGTTTGTTCCATTCTTTGATTTTGCCTTTGCTATGTTCTCACCGCTTCTCAGAAAGTGACTTGCTTGCAAACCTACAATTCCATCAAACAGTTCTTACAGTCAACTAGTTCACGGTGCCCTAACAAGGGTGGGGATCACCCGTCAGAATCACACTTTTCAATGTCACAGCCTGGTTTTATTGACATACTTTGGAATGTTTATGTTTACTGTAGCTGTCCCTGAGGTCCTTCAGTCTGCCTGTTACCGCGTGGGTTTTCTCCGGGTGATCCGGTTTTCTCCCACACTCCCACACATGCTGGTCCAGGTAAAGAGCCTGTCCCACTGTACGAGGTTATTCAAGAGTTCTCCCGAGTTTTCCCCTGATTCGAACTCGGAGAATGTCCGTGGCGGGTCCGTAGGAGTCCGTGGATGTCTCGTAGCGGCTCGTACGAGTAAAAAGTAACAATGTTTTTCACCACGAGTATTTTTTTACTCGTGGACATTTTTCACAGTGTTGAAAATACGTTACGGGTTTACCGGATGTCCCGAGTACCCACCGTTGGCATTACGAGCCGCTACGAGACCCGTTACGAAACTCCTACAGACCCGTTACGGACATTCTCCGAGTTCGAATCGGGGGAAAACTCGGGAGAACTCTTGAATTACCTCGTACAGTGGGACAGGCCCTTTAATTGGCTTCTGTAAATTGTAAATTGTCCCTATTGTGCAGGATAGTGCTAGTGTCTGGAGTGAATGATGCTCTGCGCAGACTCGGTGGGCTGAAGGGCCTGTTTCTATGCCGTTTCTCTAAAGTTTAAAGTAGACATAGTTATCTCACTTTTTTCATTGAAACAAGCAGTGAAAATGAATGAAATTAAACTTTTTGGTGCTCTTTCCTCATACTTAGTTTGGGATTTTGAGGCAGATAAATTGATCACCACGCGAATTTACCCCAAATTAATAGAGGCATTTGCAATTCAACATTAATCCACTGCCTTGAGACATTCCTTTGAGATGACAATAGCAACTCAATGCATGAAAGAGGAGTCGAGTATAGGAGCAAACAGGTCCTTCTGCAGTTGTACAGGGCCTTAGTGAGACCACACCTGGAGTATTGTGTGCAGTTTTGGTCTCCAAATTTGCGGAAGGACATTCTTGCTATTGAGGAAGTGCAGCGTAGGTTCACAAAGTTAATTCCCGGGATGGCGGGACTGTCATATGCTGATAGATTGGAGCGGCTGGGCTTGTATATTCTGGAATTTAGAAGGATGAGAGGGAATTCTTATTGAAACATATAAGATTATTAAGGGTTTGGACATGCTAGAGGCAGGAAACATGTTCCCGATGTTGGGGGAGTCCTGAACCAGGGGCCACACTTTAAGAATAAGGGGTAAGCCATTTAGAATGGAGATGAGGAAACACTTTTTCACATAGAGAGTGGTGAGTTTATGGAACTCTCTGTTTGTAGGTCTGTTCTCTAGATACTTTCAAGAGAGAGCTAGATAGGGCTCTTGAAGATAACAGAGTCAGGGGATATGGGGAGATGCCAGGAACGGGGTACTGATTGGGGATGATCAGCTATGATCACATTGAATGGCCGTGCTGGCTTGAAGGGCCGAATGGCCTACTCCTGCACCTATTGTCTATTGAAACATATTTCTGGCAATCTTTCCCTTGCTGCTAATTTAATTTACTTTTTTGAGCAGACTGATTCCCTGATCAATTGCGCTGAGCCCTTATTATTTTCAATGGCCTCTTTGCATTCTGAATAGCGGATTAAATTATCCCATTTCTTTGTCTTATCTTCTCCATTCACCAGTAATCTTATTAAAATGCCTTTTTTCTTGTGTGATTAATTTTGTGTCTAACTTATTTTTCTTGAAATAGGATTCGGATGCTTAAAGCCCCTGTCCCACTTTTCCGAGTTACTCACGAATTCTCCCGAGTTTCCCCTTGATTCAAACTCGGAGAATGTCCGTAGCGAGTCCGTAGCGAGTCCGTAGGAGTCCTTAGCGAGACCGTGGGAGGCCGTAGGAGTCCGTAGATATTTCCTAGCGGCTCGTAATGCCAGCCGTGGGTACTCGGGGCATCAGGTAAGTCGGGACGTTTTTTCAGCATGTTGAAAAATGTCCATGAGTAAAAATAATAGCCCCGAGTACCTACGGTTGGCATCTCCGAGTTTGAATCAAGGGGAAAACTCGGGAGAATTCGTGAGTAACTCGGGAAAGTGGGACAGGGGCTTAACCCCCTCTGTTGAGTCTATTCCCGCCACAAATCTTACCACAATCGTACGGAATTCTGTGCCACGAAATGATATCAAAGGCAGCTTGCAATGCTCTTAATGTCCCACCGTGAACATTATATTCATTCACCTTCTCAGACTTGAAGTATCTGCCTCAATTCATTTTTTTTAACCACTTCTGTGAAATCTACCGCTCCAGCTTGCAGAGTGAACGATGGTTTTACTGCAGAGATAAACATTGCTGTTCCTGGTGCCCATTTATGCTGCTCATGTAAGGAGCTTCATCTGCAGTCTGAGGACAGATCTGTCAACAAATATAACCACAGGCAGTCCAACTGCCCTTTGCACTGTACTTTTACAGATTACACCTCTCAAAGTTGCAAACAGACACTGTAACAACAAGCACACAGTATCACGCTGAGTCTTGTCCTGCAGGATGAATCACCATGAATGTCAGGTCATTGTCATGGTGATTCTGACTCGAAACGTCACCTGTTCCTTTTTCTCCAGAGATGCTGCCTGACCCGCTGAGTTACTCCAGCATCTTGTGTCTATCTTCAGTATAAACCAGCACCTGCAGTTCCTTCATATATATGAATGTCAGGTCTTCCCTCCAGCCTGATGAAGGCATGTTCACAACACAAGGTGCTGACTCTCTGGAAGTGCGGTTGCCTTAAGGGCCTGTCCCACGAACATGTGACTGCATGCGGCGAGCGCGACCAAACCGGAAGCGGGGGCCGCGCGGAGGTCGAGTGATCCCGTACGAGTTGACGTGAAGTTCGAGCGAAGTCCGCGGGAAGTTCGCGCTAGGCGTACGCCATCAAGACGCTGCGTACGGCGTCAAGACGCTGCGTACGCCCGTCGAGGCGGTGCGTATGGCCTCAATGCGGCTGCGGGCCTACCAGCAGTCCGTTGCCGCGCGAAATTGGACAGTGTCAGTTTTTCGGAGCCCCGCGCGATGTCGGGACCAGCTCCGCACAGCTCCGGCGATCAAAGTGGGACCGGCCCCGCAAGGCCATACGGCTCAAGCGACCACGTTAGGTCGTGCTTGCCGCATGCAGTCGTATGCTCGTGGGACAGGCCCTTTAGAAACAAAGAAACATAGAAAATAGGTGCAGGTGTAGGCCATTCGGCCCTTTAAGCCAACACCGCCATTCAATATGATCATGGCTGATCATCCTAAATCAGTAGCCCGTTCCTGTTTTCTCCCCATATCCCTTGATTCCATTAGCCCTAAGAGCAATATCTAACTCTCTCGTGAAAACATCCAGTGAATTGGCCTCCACTGTCTTTTGTGGCAGA
>NC_045974.1:12982157-13019147 GCF_010909765.2 Amblyraja radiata
ATTCACTCCTCAGTCACACTCGGTGGTGGTAAGCTACTTCTGTAGCCACAGCTGCCCTGGGGCAGACTGACGGAAGCGTGGCTGCCAATCTGCGCCTACGGCCCCTCCGACCACCACCAATCACTCACACACATTCACACACATTCACACACATTCACACACATGTCTTATGTCTCAAATGCCATATTGCAGATTAGTGGTAAATAGGATAACATTTTTGGTGGATGATAAAAGATATTATGCATTTATAGTTTTAATATTCTCAGGACATCCAAATATTCTTGTGTAAGAAGGAACTGCAGATGCTGGTTTACAGCGAAGATAGACACAAAATGCTGGAGTAACTCAGCGGGTCAGGCAACCTCTAGAGAAAAGGAATAGGGATGTTTAGACTTTACCTTAATGATACAGCATGGTAAAAGACTCTTCGTCACACAGAGTCCGCGTAAATCATACCATATGTGAGTACAACAGGTAATGCAAAGGAGAAAATAAACAGAGTGCAGAATATAGTGTTGCAGCTGCAGAGAAAGTGCAGATAAGAGAAAGTGCAGATAAAAAAAGTGCAAGGGCCACAATGCAGTAGATTGGAAGATCGGGAATACATCCTTACCTTAGGAGAGAGATCAGTTTGATAAAAGCGGGTAAGAAGCTGCTATTGAATTTGCTGGTACGTGCTTTTAGGCTTTGTTATATTTTGCCTGACAGGAGAATCAAGAAGACAGATTCTCCTTCGTTGTCCTTCGTTGTGTTGGCTGCTTTCCTGAGGCAGCATGAAGTATAGATGGAATCGATGGGGGGAAGGTTGGTTTGTGATATAAATTGGGCTGTGTTTGTAACTCTCTGCAATTTCTTTGCTGCCCCCCTGGGCAGAAACATTGTCAAACCAAGCTGTGATGCATCCGGATGGAATATTTTATCCAGTGCATCGCCAGAAATTGGCATGAGACATGGGAGTCATGACAACTTTCCATATCCTTCTGAGGAGATTGAAACATTGACTTGCTCTCCTGGCCATTGGGTCGATCTGTTTGGACTAGAATGTTCCAGTGTTTATCTTCAGTCTGAAGAAGGGTCTCGACCCGGAATGCCATCTATTCCTTTTCTCCAGAGATGCTGCCTAACACTTTGAGTTAGTCCAGCATTTTGTGTCTCTCTTTGGCATAAACCAGCATCTGCAGTTCCTACACACTTTGGACTCAGACGTGCTCCCGGTGACTGCATGGATTTTTCCCTGATGCTCTTGTTTCCTTCCACATCCCAAAGACAAGTGGGTTGGTAGGTTAACTGGCTGCTGTAAATTGGATCTGGGCGAGTGATAAAATTGAGGGACTGTTGTTGGGAATGCAAAGAGAATCAAATGGGATCAGTGTAAATGGGTTGTTGGTGGTTGTTGCAGACAAGGTGTTGCTATCCTGTGTGACATTTTGATTGTATTTTGCATCCTGAGGCATTGTGAAGGTTTGGTTGCAAGGACGTTGGAGAAGGTACGTTTTTGTGAAGATTAGTAGGACATCAGTTCTAAACTGGATTAGGTCAAGGGAAAGAGTCTAGGCGGAAGAAGCGTAGATAGACACAAAATGCCGGAGTACATCTGCGAGTCAGGCAGCATCTCCAGAGAAAAGGAGTAGGTGAGCTTTGGGAGAGCTGGTCGGCACAGACTCGGTGGGCCGAAGGGCCAGTTCCATGCTGTATGTACAAACTAAACTAAACCAAAACAGTAACAAAGCCACTTTTTCATGTTCATTAGTTATAGGAGCAGAATTGGGCCATTCAGACTATTGGGTCTACTCCGCCATTCAATCATGACTGCTCTATCTTTCCTTCCCAACCTCATTCTCCTGCCTTCTCCCCATAACCTGTGACAGCCTTACTAATCAAAAACCTGTCAATCGGTGCTTTAAAAATACCCAATGACTTGTCCCCCACAGCCGGCTGTGGCAAGGAATTCCACAGATTCACTTTTTCATTCCATTCCAAAGGGAAGAAGTTGGTATTCCGGGACTTGAAGGGAGACAACATTGCCTTGACTGCTGTGTGTGTCAGTGGAGAGATTCCAATGTCAGTACTCGATCCGTAGCAGTGGGCTCTGTCCAAGGATGCTTGAGTTTGACAAGCACCCTTGCCTGTGGTTGATTTGGCTGATGTTGATGCTGGTGACTTTGAGTGGAGGACACTCATCATACTGTAAATGCCATTTTACAAATGCAAATTGTTCCATCCATCAACTCAATCTTTCCATCTGATGCCTCGTTACGACTGTCGCTGCAGAAATCGTCTAATTAAAGGACTAAGCAGTTGCCCATTATCTTGAGGGATGGTTTTAATTTAGGCAGTGAATAGAAATATTTTTCACAATCTATCAGATCGGCAATTAAACGTCAATGGAAATTGCTAGTACTTGCACGTCGACCAAAGGAAATTAGTTGATTGAAATCTTAAAGTATTTTTAATAAACCTAAATGATTGAAATGCTGTCCATTTTACGAGGAATCCTTATAATCAATGGCGAAATGTGAAGAGGGTGATTTTGTCTGGTTCCTCAATCAATGTAATGAACTTCAAGTTTAGTCCCTTGAAACAATGAGAACTTTGGAAGTTCTGATGGTGGTACACCTAGCGGAGATGCTGTCTAACAGCCTCAGCAACCCGTGTTGAATCCTGACTGATGCTGCCTCACACCTCCAGCAACCCAGGTTCGATCCTGGCCTCCGGTGCTGCAACTGTGAAAATTGCACATTCTCCCAGTAACCTGGTGGCTTTCCTTTGGTTATTCCCCGTGAACAGTGAGCGGAACGCCATAGACTAATTCGACGAAGGACGAAGCCAAATCTTCCTTTGTGGCGGTCCGAATACGCAGCAAGACCCACGGCAACTCATCCATCCATTCGGGGCCCGTAAGCGTGCCTTCAAAGCGGCCTTGAGATGGCGGTGGAATCGCTCCACCAACCCATTGGACTGGGGATGATGCGCCATCATGTGGTGAAGCTGTGTCCCCAACAGGCGAGCCATTGCGGACCACAGCTCAGACGTGAACTGAGCACCCTGGTCCGAGGGAACGGGCAATCCAGTGGGCCACGAGGGCGCGAGCACACGACAGAGGAGAAGTGTCCACGAGCGGAATGGCCTCCGGCCACCGCGTAAAGCGTTCTACCACCGCCAGAAGATGCGAGAAACCCCGGGCTGGAGGCAGCTGCCCCACGATGTCCACGTGAACATGGTCAAAGCGCCGGCGAGAAATTGCAAACTCCTGCACTGGCGCCCAGACGTGCCGCTACACCTTCGGTGTTTGGCGCGGAACGCACGCCCGGGCTCAACGCCCGACTTGCTTCCACAAATCATGCCACATGAAACGAGCAGCCACCATTGCAACCGTTGCATGAGAGACGGGTGGGCTAATCCTTGAATGACGTTGAAAATCCGGCGGCGCCTGGCAGCCGGGACAATGGGCCACGGCTGTCCCGTGGAAACGTCACACTGGACAGTAACGCCGGAGGGACCCAACAGCATGTCGCCCAGCACCAAGCCAGAAATCGCAGTTCAGTAGTCTGGCATCTCCTCGTCCACCAGCTGTGGTGCAATGTGGTGGACGTCGGTCGTGAATTCGGAGATCAACGTGAGCTGGCGCTGCTGCCGAGCGGGCCAGGGATCCGAAACCTTAGCGACTGCAAAGGTGAGAGGCTTATGGTCAGTGAAGGCAGTGAAGTCCCGGCCCTCCAGGAAATAGCGGAAGTGTCGTACTGCCAAGTGCAAGGCGAGGAGCTCCCGGTCGAACGCACTGTACTTCCGTTCCGCCGCGTTAAGCTGGTGACTGAAAAAGGCGAGAGACTGATATAGCACGCCGCTGACCACGGAGTCAGAGGCATCCACGGTTAGGGCTGTAGTGGCGTCGACCTGCGGATGCACCAGCATCGTTGCCCGTGCCAACGCTTCCTTCACCCCATCAAAAGCAGCCACCGCGTCATTGTTCCACTGCACGTCCCGCCACTTACTAGTTAGCAACTGAAAGAGTGGCTGCATTATCCTTGCCGCTGCCGGCACAAATCGGTGATAAAACGTGACCATCCCCACGAACTCCTGAAGGCCCCGCACTGTGGAAGGCCGCGGGAACTGGCAAATGGCCTCGACCCTGTCCGGGGGCGGAACAGCACTGTGTTGCGTCACTCGGTGGCCCAGAAAGTCGATGGCACGGAGGCTGAACTGGCATTTGGCGGTGTTGATGACGAGACCATGCTCGCTGAGGTGCTGGCGCAGAAAACTGAGGTGGGCGCAATGTTCTTGCCGAGGGCGACTAGCCACGAGGATATTGTCCATGTAAATGAAAAGGAAATTGTGTCCCCAACGCACGCTGTCCATCAGGCGTTGGAAGGCCTGCGCAGCGTTCTTAAGGCCAAAGGGCATACGCAGGAACTCAAACAACCTGAAGAGGGTGATTATAGCCGTTTTTGGCACGTCCTCCGGTCGCACGGGAATCTGGTGTTAGCCCCGGACTAGGTCGACCTTCGAAAAAAAACTTAGCCCCAGCCAGATGGGCGGAGATGTCCTGGATGTGGGGAATGGGGTAGCGATCTGCAATGGTGGCGTCGTTCAGGCGGCGGTAGTCGCCGCAAGGCGTCCAGCTCACGGAGACCTTCGTTACCATGTGCAGCGGGAAAGCCCATGGGCTATCAGAGCACCAGACAATTCCCATAGCCTCCATGTTGCGAAACTCCGCTTTGGCGATCTGGAGCTTGTCGGGAGGCAGCCTGCGGGCGCGGGCGTGGAGTTGTGTTCCCGAAGTAAGAATGTGGTGCACCACACCATGTTTCGGGCTGGCCGAGTGGAACTGCGCAGTCAAAATTTGTCCACGTAAATGAAAAGGAAATCGAGGAAATCCACGGCGGGAGCAATGGGGATGGGTGGGACTGTTTTTTCCAGATGGAATCGACTATTGGAACACAAAGTATGTATGAGCATGTTTCAGAGATTAACAGGATGTTGAAAGTGGAAGTTTATTCCATCTCCTTCCCCAGAAATACATTTCATTTTTAATTAGTTTACACCATGTCATTTGCATAGAACCTTTAATCCACTGGCATGTGGTATAAATAATGTGTGAATTTCGACACAATCTGAGCACGCTACTTCATTTCCCTCGCTCCTGGCCTTACAAAAGCACTGGATCACGCTGGATAATGTGAATTGCAATGTGTTAGGTAATGTACCTGTAGCAGACAAAGTGGCAGCTCCTGCCCAAGCCTTCAGAAATGTGTATTACGGAACTGCAGATGCTGGTTTAAACCGAAGGTAGACACAAAAGTCTGGTGTAACTCAGCGGGTTGGGCAGCATCTCTGGAGAAAGGGAATAGGTGATGTTTTGGGTCTGCAGTCCGAAGAAGGGTCTCAAACCGAAACGTCACCTATTCCTTTTCGCCAGCTTTCTTGTGTCTATCTTCTGAGAGCCTTCAGAAGGTTCCCCTCATTTTTCTAATGCCTAGTTTTTCTTGTTAGGTTTTATTCTGTTAACAGCACAAAAAAACGGCGACATATTGCCATCTATATTTTGTCTTTCTCACCAGATGGGCAAGTTACGAATGGTACGTTTCAGTCACTCTGTAGCTAAAACAAAAAGACTCCTCCGTCAATTGATAATGGGCAGGAAGAACAGTGTTACATCAATGCGAGTTGTAGGAACGACACTGAATACTTGAACAGGAAGAACGAACAGAAAGACGTCAATTCCCCCCCGCCCCCACCCGACTTTTTGAATCACAACCTTCTCCCAACTACAATTACATTCACAAGTCACGATAAACCAGAAGGAGCAGCACCGCAGATGGACCCACTCATGGATAGTGAAGGATGAGCAAGGATCTCATGGGATTGTTGGATTAAATAAAAAAAAGATAGATTCAGATGTATTTTAGTTTTAAATCCTGTTATGCTAAATCCAGCATTTCCCTAAAGGGAAAGCTTAATCTTTGATGCAAGAATGAGTCTGCACAGTTCATACCATGAACACAAAAAAAATGATATGCTGATGTTTCCCCTCACCTAAATTATTAATATTTTCATATCTATATTGTAAAAAGGAAGGGTTTAGGCTATTATAAGCTTATTGTTGAATGCATAGTTCGACAAAACTTCACTTGCAACAATTGGCATGACAGAATTCAGGATAAAAAGAACTATTTGTGATCATTCAATAGCCGTTAAAGATTTATGCCCTATTACACTAAATATCCTCCTCGAAGAGACTATTCAGTAAAAAAGTAATCACACGCGCAATACAAAGAAGGGAATCAGAGGTCTCCAGAATTCTGTCTTCCAATCAAACCACCCAAAACCAGATTACCCAGTCATTCCCTTCAGTATGATGCACAATCAAATGACCAGCTACACATCTCTATAATGCTAAAACTCTTCCTATTGTTTGTGTTTGTGCCAGCGATGTGCCAATCTGCTTTTCCTATCTTCTTCCAAACGCTAGGCCACAGCCTTCCCATTTTCACATATCCTACTCACATTTTTCCCGTTGTGGCAATAAACATCTTCCCGGCGCATTCCCTCCCATATTTCCGATGATATTAATCCTTTACATTTTAAAAACAGCCCCAAAAACGCCCCCATTTCAGAAAAAAACCCCCAAGTGATGTTACAATGCACTCGCAAGGCAGGGCGGGACACTCCGGGAGGGAGGGGCACTCTAGTGCGCGTGCGGCGGCTGCTGGCGCCCGACGCCCGACACCTGGCGGTGAGGGTGGTGCCGCGGGCCCTGGCTGGAGCCGAGCCTGTTGCTCGAGCTGGAGTGAGATCCGAGCCTGTGGGCTTGGGATGGGGCCGTGACTGGGGCTGAGAAAGAAGCCGCCGCTGGAACCAAGGACCAGCCTGGGTCCGGGGACAGGGACGAGCCCGGAGATGAAGTTGGGGCCTGCAGTGGAGCCTGGGCAGTGGGAAAGCTGACGGCTGGAGTCTACAGCCAGGGCCGGGCCAAGTACGAGAACCAGGCCGAGTTCCAGGCCCTTGAGCTGCTCTACGTCCTGGGTAGGTCCTGGTGAGGGGAGGAGGATGAGGGAAATGAGGAGGTGGGAGATAGAGTGGGGAGTGGGGTGGTCGAGGAAGATGGAGGGGGGTGTTTGGAGGAGGGGGGTGTTTGGAGGAGGGAGATGCCCCCTCGCTATCTACCCTCATTCCCACCCTCTCTACCCCCCTCCCTCTCCCTCCCTTGCCCTCTCCCACTCTACCCCCTCCCTCTATACCCCCTCCCTCTCCCTCTCTACTCCTCTCCCCTCCCCCTCCCTCTCTACCCCCATCCCTCTCTACCCCCCTCCCTTTCTGTCCCCCCTCCCTCTCTACCACCCCTCCCTCTCTACCCCCCCCCTTCCTCTCTAGGGATTGAAGAGGGAGGGTGAAGAGGAGGGAGTGCTGGGGATGAGGAGAAATGAGCCGTGCCTGCGCAGTTGGGGGCTATGTACTAAATGATGATAAACTACATGCTTAAGCCATTTGTTGTCTCTGATTCACTGTGAGATAACCTGAGGATGTGAAGGAATTTGACAATTGCTGCTTCTTCAGGGCAGCACGGTGGTGCAGCAGTAGAGTTGCTGCCTTGCAGCGCTTGGAGCTCCAGAGATCCGGATTCTATCCCGACTACGGGTGCTGCCTATTCGGAGTTTGTACGTTCTCCCCGTGACAACGTGGGTTTTCTCCGAGATCTTCAGTTTGGCCCATACCACTCCAAACCCATACTATCCATGTTTCTGTCTAAATGTTTCTTAAATCTTGCCATAGTACCTGCCTCACCCACCTAGTTTGGCAACTCATTCCATACACCCACCACCCTTTGAGTGAAAAAGTTACTCCTCGGGTTCCTATTAAAGCCATACCTGTCAACGGGAAGAAGGTATAAGATTCTGAAAACTGTAACGTCCAGGTTCAGGAACAGCTTCTTCCCAACAACCATCAGTCTATTGAACACTGCGAACTCCAAACAAACTCCGAACTACGACCTGCCTTGCTTGCACCAGGGACATGAGGTTTGGTTTCCTTTTGCACTAATCTTGCTTCATTTTTATTTATTGAACTTCCTTTTTTATTTGTTTGTTTCATTTCTATCCATTGAGCACTGAGTTTACAAACCTGTTGTTGCTGCTACACACACTTGACACTCGGCCATACCTGTCTTCTCAACTATTCTATTGAAGCCCAAGGCAGACTTGAGGAACAGCACCTTATCATCCACCTGGGTACGTTCAGGATTTAATATAGAATTCAACAATTTCTGGTAACTTGCTTTCTCTATTTCTATCAGAGCTTTCTCTTTCTACCAGAGCTGTGCTCACATGACATGTTTAGTTTAGTTTAGAGATACAGTGCGGAAACAAGCCCTTCAGCCCACCGAGTCCGCACCGACCAGCGATCCCCGCACACTAACACTACCCTACACACGCCAGGGACAATTTACAATATTTTACCAAAGCCTACAAACCTGTACACCTTTGGAATGTGGGTGGAAACCGGAGCACCTGGATAAAAACCCACGCAGGTCACGGGGAGAACGTACAAACTCCGTACAGACAGATCCCGCAGTCAGGATCAAACCCGGGTCTCTGGCCCTGTAAGGCAGCAAGTCTATCGCTGCCCCACAGTGTCCCGCCCACACTCCACACTGTAGCTAATCTCATGATTTCAACCCACCCACACGCTGCGACATCATTGCTTTTCACTGTTCTCTGTGGCAAACACTGTTAACGAAAGGATGGAGAGAGATAACAGCGAAGTAACAGGACCACTTACTCTGGCATCAATCGACAGGAGATGCAAGGTCTATTGTTGAGCAGGTTTTAACAAGAAGTCTGGAAAACAGCAACAGATTGAGTAGAGTCAACGTGGATTTATAAAAGGAAAAGCTGCCACATTTATGTCCACATAGCCTATCATAGAAACATAGAAACATAGAAATTAGGTGCAGGAGTAGGCCATTCGGCCCTTCGAGCCTGCACCGCCATTCAATATGATCATGGCTGATCATCCAACTCAGTATCCCGTACCTGCCTTCTCTCCATACCCTCTGATCCCCTTAGCCACAAGGGCCACATCTAACTCCCTCTTAAATATAGCCAATGAACTGGCCTCGACTACCCTCTGTGGCAGAGAGTTCCAGAGATTCACCACTCTCTGTGTGAAAACATTTCTTCTCATCTCGGTTTTAAAGGATTTCCCCCTAATCCTTAAGCTGTGACCCCTTGTCCTGGACTTCCCCAACATCGGGAGCAATCTTCCTGCATCTAGCCTGTCCAACCCCTTAAGAATTTTATAAGTTTCTATAAGATCCCCTCTCAATCTCCTAAATTCTAGAGAGTATAAACCAAGTCTATCCAGTCTTTCTTCATAAGACAGTCCTGACATCCCAGGAATCAGTCTGGTGAACCTTCTCTGCACTCCCTCTAGGGCAATAATGTCCTTCCTCAGATTTGGAGACCAAAACTGTATCTATGTCAGAGTCTCTGCCTACCCTTCACAGCTTGCTTTCCTACCGATATTTGCATCAATAACAACATATTGGTAAAAAATATCGGAGAAATTAATACAGATTATAAATAGTTGAACCCAACAGTGAATCATTTTTACAACCTCTCTGCCTGCCAGCATACAAATAGCACATTAATCCATAAGCTCCTCTTCTGTTACTCCGAACTCTATCTATTACTCACAATTACGCAATCACCCCCAATGCCACATTTTGTAGTTTGGAACTATCTGCACTGGTATAAAACAGGTGAATTGTCATCTCTCCTGCTTTGTGTCTCCAATTGGAAAGTGGAAGAAATGTAAAATGGTCTGATAACCTCGTATCGCCTGTTTTGTTTAGTTTAGTGTCACTTGTATGGAGGTACACTGGAAAGTTTTTTCATTGCGTGCTATCCAGTCAAGGAAAAGACTATACATGAGTACAATCAAGTCGTCCACAGTGTAGAAATACAGGATAAAGGGAATATGTTTAGTGCAAGACAATGCGAGAATACAAGACATTAGGAATGGAACAGTTCACTCCTTCAACCTGCCCCATTACTCAATTATGATCAGGTCTCAATGGCTTTCTGCTACATCTCCATAGCTCTCTGAGATCCCCAATATTTCAAAAATGTATCTGCTTCTGCAACCTAGAAGAATTGACCACCAGAATGACCCACCACGAGTACATCATGAGTTCTGACTTTTGTACAGCACCACATATACGCAGTGCGCTATTTTCCAACCCACTTGTAGTCTTCCAATTTCTCACAGCTTTAGAGCAGCCACCTGCCACCACGAGAGAAGGAACTTTATAGATTTTACACCATTTTACCATTCCCTTCCAATTGACTACGTAAGAACCGCAACAATTGGTCTACCATCACAATACACCACAAGGGGATGCAGTCTCACTGGCTCTCCACTCTGCGCAGGTCCATTTGCAAAATAAAAACACACACAAGAGTCTGTTGTTCATTGACTACAGCTTGGCATTCAACGCCGTCATTCCCTTCAACTATCATCAAACTGAGATGAGTCTCCACTCATCTCTATGCAACTGGATCCTCGACTTCCTCATCAGCACATCTCAATCACTGCGAATTGGCACCAAAATCTCCTCCTGAATGACCATCAACATAGAAGAACATCGAGGCTGCGTGCTCAGTCCCCTGATCCTCTCTCTATACCTATGACTAAGCCAGACACAGTTTCAAAATCCTCTTTAAAGTTATCAACAATACAATTGTGGTTGGATGGTGGGTAACGATAGGTAGAAGTCAGGAGGGAGATTGAGAATCTGATTGAATGGTGCCATAACAACGACCTTTCTCTGACCCAAAGAGCTGATTTTCGGTGTGAAAAACTGGGCATCCATGAACCTGTCTTCATTGAATGGCAATGGAAAGGATCAACAGCTTTAAGTATCTGGGCATGCATATCTCTAGCGATCTGGCCTGAGCCTAGCACATTGAAGCAATCACAAAGAGACCTCATTGATGCCTCAACTTCTTTAAACGATTAGGTATGTGCCGCAATATACTCTATTGAACTTCTACAGGTGTACGCTGCCTGGAGGCATCTCGGCCTGGTTTGGCAACTCAAACAGCCAGAAACAAAGGAGACTACAGACAGTGGTAGACTGTTACTGCCTGCTACTTACACCATTAAAGGAATCTAATGGAGGTGCTGCCAGCACTCAATGTCTTCAAAGGCCCTCACCATCCTGGCCACACTCTCATTTTGCTACTACCTTCAGGAAGAAGGTACAGGAGCCAGAAAACTGTGACCACCAGGTTCAGGTATAGCTTCTTCTCAACAACCATCAGGCTCTTGAACGCTGCACAACGCAAACCTCAGCAACGATGACATTCTAAGGACTGTGTCCTTGGTTATACCATGGAGTTTGCATTATTATGGTCACATAGTATTAGAATTATTAAATGAGTGTACTTTTGATTATTGTACACCTGTGTATCATTGTGTTTACATGCCTGCTAAGCTGCAGCAAATAAGAATTTCATTGACCTTTTGTCAGTACATGTGACAATTAAACACCCTTGACTCTTGAGAATGGGCTCCTGAAACATGTGCGTAAAATTACACAATTCTTCCTCGTGAAGACAAGGCTCGTCTTGCGTAATGTTTAATACCCCTGTAATGGACACAAAATCACTTCATCGATCCGAAGCAGACTCAAGGAGATATGAAGAAATGTTTTGGCTTTGATGCAGGTTCGTCGAAATTAGACAGCATAGACTTAAGGGTCTGTCCCACGAGCATGCGACTGCATAAGGCAAGCACGACCAAACCGGAAGCGGGGGCCAGCCGGGGGTCGCGCGAAGGTCGAGTGATCCCCGTACAGGGTCTGTCCCACGAGCATGCGACTGCATGCGGCAAGCGCGACCAAACCAGAAGCGGGGGCCGCGCGGAGGTCGAGTGAGTGACGTGAAGTTCGAGCGAAGTCTGCGGGAAGTTCGCGCATGGCGTACGGCGTCAAGACGCTGCGCATGCCCATCGAGGTGGTGCGTACAGCCTCAATGCCGCTGCGGGCCAGCAGGCCGTTGCCGCGTGGAATTTTTGAACACTGTCCGTTTTCTGGAGCCCCGCGCGATGTCGGGACCAGCTCCGCACAACTCCATACGGCTCCAGCAATCAAAGTGGGACCGGCCCTGCGAGGCCGTACGGCTCAAGCGACCACGTTAGGTTGCGCTTGCCGCATGGAGTCGCATGCTCGTGGGACCGGCCCTTTACCTCACACTTGGCAACGGCACTTGCGCATGTGACAATTAACTCGGCCGCCCGATCGATTATAGAGTTGTGGCAGGCCTTTTGTTCAGTAGAGATGTAGGTTTCATAGACAATTAAGAATTCAATGTTAAACACTTCACTTGCACTATATAGGGAAAGTTCCACCATGCTGAGTTGAAGGATCCTTTCTTCAGGATCCATCTGGCAGGTTGTTAGTCCCTGCAGAGGCCATAAAGAAGGGTTGAGTTGTTGCACTTGAAGCTCGTGCCTTCTGTTCAATGTCTGGTCACCATATGAAAGCCCTTAGTCAGTATTTCTCACAATAGTGAGAATCTTCAGTATGAAATATCTTGCTTCTTCTATATGTGCGGCCATGTTAAACACTAAATGCTTTCAGTACTATCTTCTTGAAAACATCCAACTGCTTTAATTCCAGAGAAGGGCATTGAAAAACAAATGTGATTTGGAACTATCTGCACTGGTATAAAACAGGTGAATTGACATCTCTCCTGCTTTGTGCCTCCAATAGGAAAGTGGAAGAAATGTAAAATGGGTTAATAACCTCGTATAGCCTGTTTAGTTTAGTTTAGTTTAGTGTCACTTGTATGGGGGTACACTGAAAAGTTTTTTTATTGCCTGCTATCCAGTCAAGGAAAAGACTATAGAAACATAGAAATTAGGTGCAGGAGTAGGCCATTCGGCCCTTCGAGCCTGCACCGCCATTCAATATGATCATGGCTGATCATCCAACAGTATCCTGTACCTGCCTTCTCTCCATACCCCCTGATCCCTTTAGCCACAAGGGCCACATCTAACTCCCTCTTAAATATAGCCAATGAACTGGCCTCAACGACCTTCTGTGGCAGAGAATTCCAGAGATTCACCACTCTCTGTGTGAAAAATGTTTTTCTCATCTCGGTCCTAAAAGATTTCCCCCTTATCCTTAAACTGTGACCATAGACTATACAGACTATACAGACTTTACACTAATATTACTGAAGCCTACAAAGCTCTCCCCCTCCCCCACCTTGGTCAGTCTGACCACCTCTCTCTGTTCCTGCTCCCCAAATACACACCTCTGATCAGACGTGTGAAACCTACCACGAGGACAGTGAAGGTTTGGCCTGAGGGGGCTGTCTCTGTTTTACAGGAGCAGTTTCAGCAGACAGACTGGAGTCTGTTTGCTACCCAGTCCACCTTCAATTCACAAGTGGACATCAACTCATACACCTCAACAGTTATGGACTATATAAAATTCTGCACCGATAATGTCACTACCCACAAAGAGATAAAGACCTTCCCTAACCAGAAGCCGTGGATGAGCAGGGAGGTCAGACTCCTACTGAAGGCTCGCGATGCCGCTTTCAGATCTGGCGACGCTGAGGGATACAGCTCATCCAGGGCCAATCTGAAAATGGGAATTAGGAATGCCAAACTCAATCACAAACGGCGGATTGAGGAGAACTTCCAAAACAACTCTGACCCCAGGCGCATGTGGCAAGGAATCAAATCCCTTGCCGATTACCAGAAAGTTAACACCCCTCCCCCAGACAATGCCACCCTTCCTGACGAGCTAAACCATTTCTATGCTCGCTTTGACCGGGACAACAAAACCCCAGCCATCAAAGTTGCTCCACCCCCGAATGAACAACCCCTCAGTCTCTCCACCTCTGCTGTACAAGATGCACTGAGCAAGGTGAATGAGCGCAAAGCTGCCGGACCTGATGGCATCCCTGGCCGGGTGCTTAGGGCATGTGCTGGACAACTATCCCAAGTCTTCACCGACATTTTCAATCTCTCACTGGCCCAGGGTGTTGTCCCCACTTGCCTCAAGACATCAACCGTCGTACCAGTGCCCAAACAGTCAGCCACAGGGAGTCTCAACGATTTCCGCCCAGTGGCACTCACCCCTGTCATTGCTAAGTGCTTTGAGCGGCTGATCTTGGCTCACCTCAAAGCCAGCCTCCCCCCCCCCCCCAACGATTTCCGCCCAGTGGCACTCACCCCTGTCATTGCTAAGTGCTTTGAGCGGCTGATCTTGGCTCACCTCAAAGCCAGCCTCCCCCCCACACTGGACCCCCATCAGTTTGCCTACCAGGCCAACAGGTCTACAGAGGACGCCATATCGGCGGCCCTACACTCTGCCCTGACCCACCTGGACAACAACAACTCCTACATCAGGTTGCTGTTCATTGATTTCAGCTCTGCCTTTAACACTGTCATCCCCGCCAGCTTGATCACCAAACTCAGCGGACTTGGCATCTCCACCTCCCTCTGCAACTGGACACTGGATTTCCTCACCAACAGACCACAGTCTGTTAGGGTCAACAACCTCACCTCCTCCACTATAACACTGAACACCGGCGTGCCACAGGGCTGTGTGCTCAGCCCTCTCCTCTACTCTCTCTTCACCCACGACTGCATCCCTAAGTACGGATCCAACGCCATCATTAAGTTTGCTGACGACACCACGGTGGTAGGACTGATCAGTGACAACGATGAGTCAGCCTACAGAGAGGAGGTCCAGCACCTGACAACCTGGTGTGCCAACAATAACCTCGTCCTCAACTCCAAGAAGACGAAGGAAATTATTGTCGACTTCAGGAAGGTCAGAGGAGGCAGTCATACCCCTATCCATATAAACGGGACTGAGGTGGAGCGCGTCTCCAGCTACAAATTCCTCGGGGTACACATCTCGGAGGATTTGTCCTGGTCCCTCAACACCTCCAAGCTGATCAAAAAGGCACAGCAGCGCCTTTACTTCCTGAGGAGGCTCAAGAAAGCCCACCTGTCCCCCCAGATCCTGACCAACTTCTACCGCTGTACCATCGAGAGCATCCTGACCGCCTGCTTCACGGTATGGTACAGCAGCTGCACTGTTGCGGACAGGAAGGCACTACAACGGGTGGTGAAAACCGCGCAGCACATCATCGGTGCCCCGCTCCCTGCCATGGATGCCCTCCACCGAAAACGGTGTCTGAAACGGGCTGGGAAGATCATTAAAGACCCCTCCCACCCCAACCATGGACTGTTTGCCCTCCTCCCATCAGGGAGGCGGTACAGGAGCCTCAGGTCTCGTACCAGTAGGATGAGGAACAGCTTCTACAATTATACCATCACATTGCTGAACTCGGAGTCCCGCCGATAGATTCCTCCGGTCCCTCCGTCCCCATTGTTTAATTATTCTGTATTTTTGATTATTCTGTACCCTGTTTTTTTTTAAATTTCTATATTGCACTACTACGGACTGACGCAAAACTGTATTTCGTTGTACCCATACTCAGTATTTGTGCAATGACATTAAAGTTGAATTGAATTGAATTGAGACTATACATGATTACAATCAAGTCGTCAACAGTGTAGAAATACAGGATAAAGGGAATATGTTTAGTGCAAGATAAAGACCAGTAACATTCCATTAAAGATAGCGTTTTCACACTTCTATGCATCATGCCTGATGGGAGGGGGGGGGGGGGGTGGGGGGGAGAAGAGGGAGTGCCTGGGGTGAGACTTGTCCTTGATTATACTGGTGGACTTGCGGGGACAGGGTGAAATATAGATGGAGTCAATAGAAGGGAGGTGGGTTTGCGTGATGGTCTGGGCTCAAGATATTAGATACCCTTTCTACACCTACACCAAACACCAGAGGGCAGACTAACACACACATTTAGGAGTGAATGCTGTCCCTGTGAAAGAAAGCAATCAAGCATTGCTTGGAAGCTCCATCTACACTTCGCAGTCCCAGCTCCTTTTTTCAAACCAATTGTAATATCTCAGGCCAAAAAATGTACTTGCATGTTAGGATTTCTATAAAGGCAGAAATAAGACTATTCACAAATTTGGTGTCTAACTTCACTCTGAGATGATTATTGACTACATATTCATACTGTCACCAATTGTGGGGTACTGGGTAAGGTAGTGAACCGGATATGAAAAAGCATGGGCTAACAATTCAGAGAACCACCAGGATGGCAGTGAAAGTTAACCTGGAATTTAAAAAAATCAGATAATCTCAATGAGAAGATATAGCGCGGAAACAAGCTCTTCTGCCCACCGAGTCCACGCCGACCAGCGCTCCCCGTACACTAGCACTATCCTAAACACTGGAATCATTTTACAATGTTATTGAAGCCAATTAACCTACAAACCTGTATGTCTTTGGAATGTGGGAGGAAACCAGAGCACCCGGAGAAAACACATGCGGTCACGGGGAGAGTATGCAAACTCCGTACCCCCATAGTCAGGATTGAACCTGTGTCTCTGGAGCTGCAACTCTACCACTGCGCCACCGTGCCACCCACTCTGCTAATGGTAACCATGAAACCACCAGCATGCCCTACAACCCATGTGGTTCACAAAAGCTCTTCCAAGGAAATATAAATCTGCCATCCTTGCAGAAAGTTGTAACCACTGCCCAGTCCATCATCGGCTTTGACCTCCCCAACATCAAAGGAATCTATCGCAGTCGCTGCCTCAAAGAGGCAGCCAACATCATCAAGGACCCACACCATCCTGGCCACGCACTCATCTCTCTGCTACCATCGGGCAGAAGGTACAGGAGCCTGAAATCTGTTACATCCAGGTTCAGGAAACTAAAGTAAAGTATCCTTTATTGTCATTCAGACATTTCAGTCTGAACCAAATTGTATACCCTGCAGTCATAGCATAGAATAAAATAACAAAACACACACTTAACACAGTTTAACATCCACCACAATGAGTCTACCAGACACCTCCTCACTGTGATGGAAGGCAAAAGTTTTAAAGTCCTTGTCACTTCTTCCCCACAGCTTCTTCCCCACAGCCATCAGGCTATTAAACTCGCCAACAAACAGACTCTGAACTGTAACAGCCTATTGCACTTTATCTGCTTATTTATGTGTATATTGGACTGAACTGTCCTGTATTTTTGCTTACAATATTCTGTTGTGCTGCAGCAAGCAAGAATTTCATTGTCCTATCTGGGACACACGACAATAAACTCTCTTGACTTGATCTCTGCTAATTCTGAAAGGTATAATGAGTGAAATAGAATTTGTCATTTATAAACCCTTTACAGCTGTTGACTTCCACCCAGATTATTGTTTCTTAAAGCACTTCCGCCCAGGCATTAAGCGGGTCTGTAATTGCCAGATTTCTAGCTTCCTGTAAACCTGTCTGAAATTGAATTTTCCCTTGAAACATCAAAACTATCCCTTTTACTTACCGCACCAAGGATTCCTTTTTTATCTTGGACTTTCAGTGATCAGCCAACCACTACTGTGGGAACGTACGTCAATCATAAAACTTTCAATGCTTTATCTCAGAGAAAGAAATCTGCAGGGAAAATTAATTGGCCTCAGAAAATGCATCCAGCTGGGATTGAGCGACAGAAAATTATTGGCATAAATTAGGATAATATAACTGATGTTATAATGCACCATATAACATTGTAACAAAGGCACCACATTTCCAGAGGTATGCATGGTTTCTCTCTGACACACTCTCCCTCTCCTGCTGACTTACTCAGTCTCTCTCTCTCTCTCTCACCATCACTTTTTCTCTTTTGCCTCAGAAAATTACATAAGAGATTGGTGGTACAGGAATCGTCGTGTGCCCTCCCCTAAATTCCTATTTATTGGTGCTCACCCCTAATTCCCCATTTCCCCTCCCCTAATCCTCCATTTAATTGACTCGGCCTCCTCCATTGTCAGTGTGAGGCAAAAAACAAATTGGAAGAAAAGCATCTCATATTTCATTTGGGCAGCTGATATGAATATTGATTTTTCTAACTTCAAGTAACCCCTGCATTCCCTCTCTCTCCATCCCTCCTCCACCCATGTCGCACCCGTTTCTCGTTCTCACCGAACAAACAGCCACCAATGGCCTGTTTCCTTTATCATGGTTACTTTTTTGCATATCATGAATTCATTTGTTCTATATCTCTCTATATCACCGTCTATATCTCTCGATTCCCTTTCCCCCCCGACTCTCAGTCTTAAGAAGTGTCTCGATCCAAAACGTCACCCATTCCTTCTCACCAGAGATGCTGCCTGTCCCGCCGAGTTACTTCAGCATTTTGTGTCTATCCTCCATTTAATGGTGTGGAACGGCACTTCCCTTTCCGGCGGACCACTGTACATCATTCTCTCAGTTCCGCAATAGGGAATCAACCCAGATAATGGGGAAGATCTTCCATTGTTCTGAGATTATTGACTTACCCCACTACCTCTGTTAGGAAATAACAGGATAAAATAACATGTAAGGGATCATGGATATGTTTTGGTGCCCGTTATGCATGCAGTTTTGCCCAGGTATGCAAGTCATAGCACAGTTTGATAGGGTGGTAAAGAAGGCAGTTGGTACATTGGACTCCATCAGTCAGGGTAATGAGTAAAGAAGGTGGTACAAAAAAAGACACAAAGTGCTGGAGTAACTCAGCTGGTCAGGCAGCATCTCTGGAGAACATGGATAGATGATGTTTTTGGTCAGCATCTTTCTTCAGACTGTTTGGGGGAGGGGGAAGAAAGAAAGGTGGAAGAGAGGGGGGGCAAGTCAAAGCCTGGCAAGTAATAGGTGGAAAGGTGGGCAGCATCGACAAGTTGGGCCGAAGGGGCTGTTTTTGTTCTGTACGACTCTATGACTATAATATATGAATGTGTGATCAGTTGCTGATATGGACCTGGTGGGCTGTATCTTTGAAATAAACTGCATGCTTGGAAATGCATTGTCCATGAATGGCCTATTTCATTAGTAAAGTGTAAAGAGAGTGGTGGTGGGATGTGACAAGTGGGTAATTGTACGCGTTATAAGGAGGTTAAAATCCTGCATGTGTATCTATCTAAATTATGAGAGACTGCGAAAAGTTTAATTTTGTAAATTCCTCCTTCAAGCAGCTTAGATTGTGTTCGAGAAACATTTTGCACGCTGGCATTCTGCGGGAGTTGCACTGTGTGTTCCCTGGTAAGTATTTAATTTGTTTTGACATAAAGTATGTTTCCTGCTGAGTTTCCCAATACAAAGGTTCTAAGGAGGCCATCAGAGAGAAGGCTAGAAGTCTTGGAAATTTAGCAGGAAAGTGATGTTTGTTTCAAATTCAGTTTTGTACTGGAGAAAGAGATGTGACAGCATATTACACGTTCTGAGAAGAAGCAGTTGGTTTCTGCTCTCCTGTACTTCTGCTGCTAGTTTAGTTTAGTTTGTTGCCACATGTACTGAGATACAGTGGAAAGCTTATTTGATGCATTATATCCAGTCAGCGGACAGACTAGACATGATTACAATCAAAGGTACACAAAAATGCTGGAGAAACTCAGCGGGTGCAGCAGCATCTATGGAGCGAAGGAAATAGGTGACGTTTCGGGCCGAAACCCTTCTTCAGACTGAATTACAATCAAGTTGTCCACAGTACAGGATACAGGATAAAGGGAATAATGTGTAGGGAAGAACTGCAGATGCTGGTTTACATCGAAGATGGACACAGAATGCTGGAGTAACTCAGCAGGCCAGGCAGTATCTCTGGATAGAAGGAATGGGAGATGTTTCGGGTCCAGAAAAAGGGTCTTTCCTTTTATCCAGAGATGCTGCCTGTCCTGCTGAGTTGCTCCTGCATTTTATGTCCATAAAAGGAATATGCTTTCAAAAGAGAGCTAGATAGGGCTCTTAAACATAGCGGTGTCAGGGGATATGGGGAGAAGGCAGGAACGGGGTACTGATTGGGGATGATCAGCCATGATCACATTGAATAGCGGTGCTGGCTCGAAGGGCCGATTGGCCTACTCCATCTCCTGCACCTATTGTCTATTGTCTATTGAATAACATTTAGTGCAGCATAGTTAGAGTAAGAAATACTGCTGTTGAATAATAGGTTTAAAGGAGTGGAGCAATTGTAATAAATGATTGTAGATCCACTTCTGGAACCAGCACGTAGAGGGTCGCCCGGTTTCGGCACCATCTTTGTCTCATAAATATAGTTACAAACACGTTTGATAATGCATCGTCTGAACCATGCTCTGATGGTGAAGATGGACACAAAGTGCTGGAGTAACTCAGCGGGTTAGGCAGCATCTCTGGAGAAAATGGGTGGGTGACGCTCTGGGTCTGAAGATGGGGTTCCAACCCAAAATGTCACCCATCCTTTTTCTCCAGAAATGCTGCCTAACCTGCTGAGTTACTTCAGCACTGGTATAAACCAAAGATCCCTGCTCCGCTATAGGATCTTTGGTATAAACCAGCATTTGCAGTTCCTTTCTACACATGATCTAATGGTCTTCATTTCCTTTCAAATTTGGAAAGTGGGCTAAAAGGATATATTCAGCAAACCAATTGATATGAGAGTGATTTCACAATTATCAAGTGATTTCACTCTAATATGCCTCATTATGTTTGCTTCAATGGACAAGCTATTGAGGGGATAGAATAAATTCTGGTGTAGAGCCAGCAAGAGTCTTTGGGAATGGGACCCACAGCAATGCATAAACAAAGTTAAGTCTTATTTATTAATGTCAACCTGAATCAGTCAGTCCTAAAACATATTCAGTACATATCTGAAAGACAGGGGTGTGGAGAATAGTCTGTCTTCATAAATTCACAATTATCAAGTATACAGACAGGGCTCACACATCACACTCTTACTCAGGGACTAGATCAAAGGCTGACACTTCATGGTAATCCTGGCGGGGATCCGGACTGTCTATAATGCATTTCATGTGACTTTTGCATTGTCTCAAAGCTAATTACACATCAGTGAAGCGTGCAAACTATTGTAAACCCCACAGCCAATTTCTGCAGAGACAAGGAGCTTTGTGATAATGAACAGATAATCTTGTCAGTCGCTTGTCTTTTTCTTTTTTTTAAACTTTTAATTTACTTTTAATTGAATTTTAATTTCAAGATTTTGTGTACCTTGTTGGTGTGTGTTGTGACTGTTGGCAGAACAATTTCCCTCCAGGGATGAATAAAGTTGTATTGTATCGTATCGTATCATATTAAGTGCGGAGAGACACAGAGGGCTGGAGTAACTCAGTGCTTCAGGCAGCATCGCTAGAGAAATAGCATGGGTGACCTTTTGTGTTGGGACCTTTCTTCATACATCTTCAGACTATCTGTGGTACCAGCATCTGTAGTTATTTTTTACATACTTATTAAGTGCTGCTAATTGAGTACTCCATAGGCCAATAGGATTGTGACTTTTAAAAACGCTCAGGTCAGCAGATAAATCATTTGATGTCTCATCTGAGAAATGGCACTTCTGACAATGCGGAGCACCTGAATGCTTTACCTGAGAGTTGCCCTGATATTTGTGCTCAAGTCTCTGGAGTGAGAAGCAAAGCATTAGATTTGGAGGCCAAATTATGAACAATCAAGCCAGCCGAGGTGTTGGTGACTAATTAATTGAAGTAAACCCTCGTTATAATGGACCATGGATGGGGGAGGGGGGGGGGGGGGAATGGTATTACAGATTGTCCACTATTACCGAGTAAGGGGTTACTGAGTAATAGAGCATCAAGAGTCATGAGTATTTTATTGTCATGTGTCCCAGATAGAAAAATGAAATTCTTACCTACTGCAGCACAACAGAATGTGCAAACATAGTATGATATGACAAACAAGAGAAAAGAAAAGGTCAGTGTGTATATATACACACATACTCACGACATACCCATATATATATATACACACACATACTCAAAAAACAAACAAAAGAATGCAACAATAATAATAATAGTCTATTGAAGTTCAGAGCCTATATGAGGTTGTCGTGTTTAATAGCCTGATGGTTGTAGGGAAGAAACTGTTCCTGAACCTGGACGTTAGGGTTTTCAGGCTCCTGTACCTTCTTCCCGATGGCAGTGGTGAGATGAGTGTGAGGCCAGGATGGTGTGGGTCTCTGGTGATGTTGGCTGCCTTTTTGAGGCTCCGATAAATCCCTTTGATGGTGGGGAGATCAGAGCCAGTGATGGACTGGGCAGTGGTCACAACTTTTTGCAGTCTTTTCCACTCCCGGATGTTCAAGTTGCCCAACCAAACAATGATGCAACCAGTCAGCATGCTCTCTACTGTGCACCTGTAGAAGCTCAAGAGAATCCTCTTTGACATACCAAATCTTTGTAATCTTCTCAGGAAGTAGAGGCGCTGATGTGCTTTCCTTATAATTGCATCAGTGTGCTGGGTCCAGGAAAGATCTTCGGAAATATGCGCGCCCAGGAATTTGACGTTTTTGACTCTCTCCACCATCGTCCCATTGATATAAACAGGATTGTGGGTTCTCATCCTTCCTCTTCCAAAGCCCACAATCAGTTCCTTGGTTTTACTGATGTTGAGAGCCAGGTTATTGTGCTGGTACCATTTGGTCAATCGGTCGATCTCACTTTTATACTCTGACTCATCACCATTGGTAATTCGTCCTACAACGGTGGTGTTGTCAGCGAATTTGATGAAGGAGTTCACACTATGTCCGGCTACACAGTCATGAGTATAGTTAGTAGAGCAGAGGGTTGAGCACTCAGCCTTGAGGCGCCTGTACTGATTATTAATAAGGGTGAAGTATTTCTGCCAATTCAAACATAATAATAATAATAATAATGGATGGGATTTATATAGCGCCTTTCTAGAATACTCAAGGCGCTTAGGTCTGACCTGGTAGCGGCTGGGGTGGCGGTGCGGGCCGGGATGGGTGACGGCAGCCCAGTCTGGCGGCGAAGGTCAGTAGGTCCTACCCCTATAACCGAAATCCATTATAGAGGTCGCAATAACGAGGGTTTACTCCACAGCAATTGGTGTCAATTCATCTACAGTCAGACCCAGATATGCACCAACTGGCTGCCATGTATCCTTACATTACACTTTGCCCTCTAGAACATTCTGGTGTCAGTCATGAAATAGGCCATTTTAGTGCAAACTATCACTTTCTTTTCTGTTGCAATAGAACACAATAATCTTGTAAGAGTTATGTTAGTATCGATCATGCATTGACAGTTTTACTTAGATTTTACTTTTTGTTTAAAACCACCCGAACAAGCAGTGTTACATATGTGTTATTTCAGAAAGGAAACTTCAATAATTACGCCACATGCAACTGAATTCATACTGTTTCATGGTGGTGAGTTAAATCATTGACAAGGCCGGGCTCCACCTAAACAAAAAAAATCCACTCTTCCCTTGTGCCTCATTCCAGCGAACATTGTATATATTTAAACACAAACGGCCCATGTGCATCTCAACACATCACATACAAACGAAAATGAAAAGTGATTCCACAGATTGATATCAGCTGGCAAATCTGTTTAGTCCATCGCTTGAAAACCTTTGGAGTGGATTTATCGCCCATTCGCAACAACGCTCAAGGAGAGGGAACAGATTCACGAAGAGTTTCATTTTATACACACACAGGATTCAATGCAAACATTTTGTAAATTAAAGAAATGGAATAAACATGGTTTAAGGAAGATAACCAAACCCAGGGCTCAATCTCCATATTTATTCCAATCAGAAAGTATCAGTAAAAAAATGGCCTAAAAACCAACAGTAGAATTGTATTCAGTTATTGAAAAGAGAGAGAGGGACCAAATACCAACACTTGTATGGGGCTCAGCTATCCAAGAGAGCTAGCTGGAGGAGGAAGAGTAGGCTACAAGCTTTCCCCATTCAATGGCATTATCTTGTTACTTTCCCATCTAATCCCTATAATCTCTGTGATGTTAGCAGCCTATATAATTAAAGACCCAGTCATTCCTTCTTCTCCCCTCTCTCGTCGGGCAGAAGATACAGAAGGTTGATAGTGTGATAGGTTGATAGGTTGGATTATAATTTATATAATAATAATGCCAGACTCAGGAACAGTTTCTTCCCCTCTGTTATCAGGCTTCTCTATGATCTTTATGTAAACTAGAGTTCAGTCTAATTCTCCTTGACCTTATTACAGACATCGGGCATTGTCTCTGGAACTGTTGTGCTGTAATGTTGAGAACTATATTCTGCACTCTGCATCTTTCCTTTCGATTTACCTATTGCACTCGAGTTTGCACCATTGTATTTATGTAGAGTATTATCTGATTTGACTGGACCGCATGCAAAACTAAACTTTTCACAGTACCTTGGTATACACGACAATAATAACCCCAAATCTGCTTTTACCAAAATTTTATCTATCTCAGCCTTGAAAATCCTCATCAACTCAACATCTATATTTCTCTTGGGTAGGGAACTCATGGCCTTCAGAGACAAACCCAATCCTAACTGTACTAAATCCACGAGCCCTTCGACTACATGCATCAGTCTTGGGATAAAAGCCCTCAGGATCAACATTAGGGTTAGGCAGTGCAATAATCATCCTTCTTGTGTCATGGTTCTCACTACAGGAGATTCAGTCTCACTAGAGACTGCCATTTTGATCTGGCCTACGATCCACTTGCCTTTATTCGGCTCCACATTTTCTCACAGTCTAAGTCTTCATCCTAACAGGCATTCATTCTGAATTTAGGACTCGAGATGGGGTTAACATTGTTTATTTTATTTTCCTGTCAAGGCTCGTCATTATAATTTTGGGCTGCACCCAGTTATATTCCTTGGTTAAAGTAATCCTAGTTGGCTCCTGCGACAGGGAAAAGTAGAGTTTAATATTCATTGCCTGTGCTTGAAGTTGGATTATAATTTATTTATCCTGCCCCATCTATTCAACATACTGTAGTTTTGGGAGTCGGTCTAAATCTATATTTGGTTTTAGTCCATGCGGTGAGTGGATCTGTGATGCCTCCATCCATTTCCTCTCTGCTCTCTTCCTCTTAAGGGTGACCGATTCACGATGGTTTACAGGCCCAGAATCCCCCCTTGTAATATTACTAAACGTCCTACTTAGTTTAGTTTTAGTTTAGAGAAACAGAGCGGTAAACAGGCCCTCCGGCCCACCGTGTCCGCACCGACCAGCGATCCCCGCACATTAACACTACCCTACACACACTGGGGACAGTTTTTACATTTACACCAAGTCAATTAACCTACAAACCTGTATGTCTTTCGAGTGTGTGAGGAAACCAAAGATCTCGGAGAAAACCCACACAGGTCACGAGGAGAATGTACAAACTCCGTACAGACAACACCCGTAGTCGGGATTGAACTCGGGTCTCTGGCGCTGTAAGGGAATACCGCTACACCTCTGTGCTGCCCTTCTTTGGTTGCTGCCTGCTTACATTTAATTGCATAGACTACAGTCTATTGTTCACAAGTTATCCTTTATTCTATCTGGGCTATTTTTCTTGTGGTCGTGTGATGTATGTTTTTTTTAGTATTTTTAAGTGATTTCAAGGGTCACATTACGTTTCCCTTCAAGTTAGAGCAGCGTGTAGATTTATATTGACTAGTGGTCATTCTGATTTTTGACTCTCTAAAAGATGCTACCATGTATTCACCAAGTGTGTTACCTTCACATCTGTCAAGTAAGACAAGTACTAAGGAGACCAAAACTGTTCATGGTATTTAAGTTATGGTCTCATAATTACAAGAAAATATCTTTCCTATTGCACTTCAAATAGTTATATGATTTCTGACACGTAATTCAAACTGCAGAGCATCCTGGACAATACATCTCACCCCCTCCATGACACACTGGTCAACCTGAGGAACACCTTCCACCAAGATGCAGGACAAAACGCCACAGGAGAGCCTTCTTCCCTGGAGCTATCAAACTGTACAACACCTCCCACTTCTGTTGTGGGCTAGACTGGGACTGACTCCCATCCTCCCTCCCCCCCTCTCATATCTTTGCACATCCCCAATCCATCCCACATGTCACAATAAAATCCGAGAGGAATAGCATTGAAACAAGCTCTTCAATCCACCGAGTCCACACTGACTATCAATCACCCGTTGACACTAGGTTTATGCTATTCCAATTTCACAATCACACCCTAAACACTAGGTCATAAGGTCATCAATGATAGCAGCAGACTTAGGCCATTCGGCCCATCAAGTCTGCTCTGCCATTCCATCATGGCTGATCTATCTCTCCCTCCTAACCCCATTCTCCTGCCTTCTCCCCATAACCCCTGGCGCCCGTACTAATCACGTTGCTGTACCTAGAGGCCAATTAACCTACAAACCTACATGTCTTTGGGATGTGGGAGGAAACCAGAGCACCTGGAGACGCCCGTACGATAAAAAGAACATGCAAACTCCACACAGACCACTCCAAGAACACGATTGAACAAATTTACCCAGAAATGGCAATGAAATTACTTCAGTTCCTGATTAGATTTTTAGTTTCCACCTGAAAATGAAAACCTTTGGTCATAGCTTCAGCGTTTTAAAGATCTTTATTACATTAACTATAAACGACATTGTTTTGAGATGTTCAGCTTTGTCTGCTTCTGTACACTTATGTGCACAAGAGGCCATTTGGCCCATCGGTCCCATTCATCCTCTCCTCATTTTCAATGTGGTTCTGCAATATCTCCTCTCTTACATTACCATTAACTTTGACTCCAGCCTCGCACTGGGGATATTTTAGTCACCTTCACCTTCAAGTACATCTTTGGGGTGTTGTGGAGGAAGCTCAAGCAACCAGCAGAAACATAGTCATAGAGTCATGCAGCATGGAAACAAGCCCTTCGGTCCAGCTTGCCCACACCGACCAACATGTCCCATCTACAGTAGTCCAACCTGCTTGCGTTTGGCCCACATCTCTCTAAACCTGTCCTTTCCATGTACCAGTCTAATTGTTCCTTAAATGTTGTGATAGTACCTACCTCAACTACCTCCTCTGGCAGCTCATTCCATACATCCACCATCCTTTGTGTGAAAAAGTTACCCCTTTAGAATCGTATTATCCTTTACAACCACCCCCCGCCCACCTTACACATGTGTCCTCTGGTTCTCGATTCCCCCACTCTGGGCAAGGGACCGTACGTCTACCCATTCTACTCCTCTCATGATTTTATACCCCTCTATAAGATCACCCCTCATCCCCCTTCACTCTAACCTAGGCAGTCTCCAAAAAAGATAGCATCCAAGGTTAGAACTGAACCTGGGGCCCTGCAACCAAGAGGTAGCAACACTACTGCTGCATGCGTACGCTGCACTAAGTCCCTGGCCTCATCGTTGTCATGTCTACACCCTTCTCCAATCATCAGCTGTCAAGTCCCAAGCACCATAGTTCTCTATTATTTATTAATGTGCACAGGAGCATTAGCATCAATAGTTTATAATTATGCAATCTGCCGCAATATGTAAATTTAACAACCATCTCTGCACAATTAGCATTGCATTATTTACGTAAATGTATTTTCTAAATGTCTTCCAGTTAATGGTTTTGACATTAATACAACTTTAATATGTCACACGGTAACACATTCCCACCTAATGGCCAGCCACAGTCAAAATTGGAAGCAAAGTGAATTAGTCAGTAATTTTTCATTACTGTGAGCTGGCACAGATTCCCAGACAGATTGGATGAAAAGCTTCATTTACCTCGCAGTCGTGGGAGGAGGGATCTCACCTCAATGAGAACGAATAATGTCAAACCAGTCTCCAACAACTTTCACACTGCACAAAGCCTCCCAAAGGTACGGTGCTCAGAGAGTTAGATATAGCTCTTAGGGCTAACGGAATCAAGGGATATGGGGAGAAAGCAGGAAAGAGGTACTGATTTTGGATGATCAGCCACAATCATTATGAATGGTGGTGCTGGCTCGAAGGGCCGAATGGCCTACCTGCACCTATTTTCGGTTTCTATGGTTCTATGTTTATCATTTCAGTTTTATAAAATGTTTGCATTTAAAATCAACGCCGTCAGTGCATTTAATATTTACACTGCACACAATTAAATGTCTATACAAAGCAATAATTAAATATATTATGGCTTTAATATTTTTTATAAATAAATTATACATCTTATGTAAAAATAGAAATACATGAGAGATTTGCAGTATAATACGTCTAATGACGGGGATCATGGGTCACCACTTTCATATTAAGTAAGAAATCTAACTTCCCCATGACCCCACAATAGTCATTATTTGTTCACCTGCCAATTGATTATTTTTTTCTATAGTTGCCACTTCGGTAACGTCACGACATTACAATTACATTATGTGCTCTTGTACGAATGGTTGATTTGACTTCCGGTAAACGTGCAAGTATTTGTAGATCAGATGGAGGGGGGGGGGGGGGCCTGAGACGCCAATTCCCAGTGACTGGAGGACCATGTGTGGGGGAAATCTTGCAACTGGGGGATGGGTGAAGGGAGGGGGGAGGCATGAAGCCTGGAGACCCACAAACACTGTTCACCTACACAATGCCACTGTGCGCATCCCTAAACTAAGCATAACATTCCAGTTTTGAACCGTACGGAAAAGCATCACTCAAAGAATGACATCAGAACCAAATTTTCCATTTTCCCAATACTTGTCAAAAAAAAAAATTGGAAACAGACCTATTTAACTCCACGCGAGATGCCTCTAATTTTCCACAAGATATCTAGGCCCGGTAAACTTTTCCCCCTTTTAATAAAACAAGTTCGGCCAGTTTCATTTTCCATTGTTAACCTGCCGGCCATTAGCCATTCTATGGGCATCACGTACTTTAGGGACAACCAGCCCTTTGCCCATACAAGGTTTAAGAAATTATCTCTGCTGTCGACCCCATCTACATACACTAACCTAGGTGCACACTCCCAGTGTGAGATACTGGAGAGTAATGAAGATGGTAAACACCAACCCATGCAAGATGAATCTCGTGCCAACAAGCATGACTCTGCATGAACAGACAGAATGGTCAGCAGTACCTGGATGGTAGTTAATCCGATTCCCCAAGTTCCCAAGGCATGTTTTTTAAATTTAAATGAATAATTATTATTTCTTTCTGCGTATTCAGCGAGAGAAAGCTCAAACTGGCAAGACAACACAGAAGTAGTAACATCCATAAGAGCTCTGCCACTGTAAGAGTGAACAATCTGATATTGTGGTCCCCTGTCTCAGGCAGGTAAGATCAGGAAGACCATTTGGTTTGCTATTACACATTTATCCAGGGTGACCCATCAGTTTCTGCATTTTAGCTTCCACGATACAAGGGTTGTCTCCCTCAGTGCCTATCAGGATGGTGCTCCTAGTAACTGTCAAATTGATCTATTCCTGCATTAAGCAGGACTCAGACACTCCCATATACATACTGCCATCTATCTAAGTGCTGACATTAAGTTAATGGCCCACAGCCTCAGAGCTCCACAGCATCAGATAAGCACTCTAATCTATGGATACCATTACCACAGCCAAGCAGACTCCCTATTTTCACTCTTGAAACAAAACTTGCCCTTTGCTGCCTTTGTGATCCACCACACTAGCATCTGCTCTTGGATCTCACTGCTAACATTTCATGTTGACTTTCTCAAACAAGAAAACGATCTGAGAGTTAACCCAGACACAACTGTACACTGCAATCAATATCCAATGCATTGTGATCAATACTGTGCCCTGACTGTTTTCATTGCATGCTATTCACAACGCCTGGTAGGATTAGACAAAGTGTTCAAAGTCTGAAGAAGGGTTTCGGCCCGAAACATCGCCTATTTCCTTCGCTCCATAGATGCTGCTGCACCCGCTGAGTTTCCCCAGCAAAGCCTCAGACATTTTGCTAGCTCGGTTTGATATAAGGAGGAAAAATAAAATCTAGAGTGGATTTCTTCACTTTTAGCTAGATTCCGACTTCTGATTTCATTTGATAAATTTTCCTTCTAGGTATTGTATTAGACTGTCAGAATCTGCCACTCAATACGCACAAGAGCCATTGAAAGGAAGGCGAATTTGAATGGTTCTGCATTAAATTTCAGAGTTGCTTTGTCATGTTGAGCTTCACCAAACAAAAGAGGTTGTGAAGTTGAATCCCAAAGTGCAGATGCTTGTCATTCCCAAATGCAGTGTAGGCTTTTGGTTGTGTATCAGTCTCGGCAGATGCCAGCTGTAACACAATCGATACCTTCCTGTTTTCTTCATCTAGACCGATTCCTTGCTCGTTTCAGTCATCTTGGGCATCCCAAGGAGCACCATAGTACCGTCGTCTCTTGTCGTGCCATGTAAAAGTGGAGAGCCAGCGTCCTCTGTCAACTTGTGCCTTGGTCTCCAGGGCTCTGCTCCACCCTCCTGTCCTCTTGCAACTTCTTCTCCAGGCGGTCCAGTTTGCTGAGGTTTTCTCGCAGGATCTTGCTGTTTGGTACAAGCTCCAGGGCTTTCTCGTAGTAGCCCCGTGCTGCAACGTAGTCCCCCTGCCGGATTAGGACACAGATTTAAATATGGCCGCACAGTCGAGAACAACCGTAGTGTGTAAGGGACCGTACACCAGTACATTGGCATCAAGGGATATAGGGAGAGAGCAGTGAGATAAGGGTGGCATGGTGGAGCAGCAGTACTGCTATTGCCTTACAGCGCCAGAGACCCGGGTTCAATCCTCACTACAAGTGCTTGACTGTACGGAGTTTGTACATTCTCCCCATAACCTGTGTGGGCTTTTTCTGAGATCTTCAGTTTCCTCCCTCACTCCCAAGACGTACAGATTTGTAGGTTAATTGGCTTAGTACAAATGTTAAATTGTTCCTAGTTTGTGTAGGATAGTGTTAGTGTTAGTGTGCAGGGATCACTGGTCGGTGCGGACTCCGTGGGCCGAAGGGCCTGTTTCTGCACTGCATCTCTAAACTAAACCAAACTAAAAGAGAAAGGATCAGCCATGATAGTAATGAATGGAGGAGCAGCCTCAAAGTGCAGAGCTCTGTCATGTTTCACAGTTCACTATCATCAGCAGCAAAGCAGCCTGCTGCAAGTAAACAGGTTACACAATGAGTGAACAAAGACACAGAATGCCGGAGTAACTCTGCAGACCAGGCAGCAACAAAGGAGAACATGGATAGGTAATGTTTTGGAATGGGAACCTTCTTCTACGACAATCAGTCCGAAGAAGGGAATGCCGCTTTGCACGAGATGCTGCCTGACCCACCCAGTTACTCCAGCACTTTGTGCCTTTTTTTGTAAAACAGCATCTGCAGTTCCTTGTGCCTGCAGAGTAAGTGATCTGTTTCAACCCCCATCTCCAGCTTTTGCACAGGATGTACAGCAGAGAAACAGGCCATTCGGCCCAACCAGTCAATGCTGGTGTGTATGCCCCATTCCAGCCTCCTCCCACCTTTCCATAAATCTATCACCATTACGTTTCCCATTCCACCTCGCTTGTTGTCCAGCCTCCCCTGACAGAGCATGGAGATTATTTACCTCAGTCACTCCCTTGTATAAAGAAGACTCTTTTAAATTCCTTAGTGGATTTCGTGGTGACGAACATCTTGATGGGCTCTTATTATGCTCTGGTCTACAAGTGGAAACATTCTCTCTCTACTTATCCACCATAATCTTTTAGAGATAAAAGAGGCACCATCGAGGGACAGGGTGATTTTCCACTGACCTTTATGTGCCGGATGCCGCCCATGTTCATCCAAGCCTGAGACAGATCTGGGCTCAGCTCTACTGCCTGCTTGTAGCTCTGGGTATTCAAAACAGATAGAAAATACAGACTTCAGGAACACAGCTAAAGGCTCAACAGGAGGACATGTTCTGAACTCACAGACACGAGAGCTCGGTCAAACCAGTTGTCTATTCTTGGTGAAATGTACACTGATATTTCACAGATTCCCATTCTACCATCTTTAAAATGTCATCTCCTAGTGGCTGGGCTGAGAGACTGGAACTACTGATTATTTCCCAGTTGATAACATCTATTGTCTCACTCTCCATATCAGCTGATATTGTCACCTTCCCCACCTGCCCAGACATAGAAAGAGTCGCTTAGCTGCAAGGGGCATCACAAATGGTTCTCAACCTCTTCTTCCTCAATGTCTCCACTCACTCCTGTTCATGTAGGAACACTGACCAGGATGATGAAGAGGGCTTAACCCAAAGGAGGAGACAACCAATCGGCTTCAGCTTGACGGAAAATTTGGAGAAGGTTTCTCTTGCATCTCCGGGCAATTATTCTTCAATGAGGCTTTAGTTATAGGTCAATGATAGCTTTTCATCTCTGGATCAGGGAATGAGGAGATCATCCTATTCTAGAAATGTTAAAATGACATCTGGGCTGACGCTTCAATGTAGCAATAAAAAAAAAATGCTGCACAGCCTGAGGTATCATTTCCTGAATGAGACGTAAAATGACGCCTGCACCTCCCACACAGCTGTGTATGTCAAATTGTACATGTACCCTGTCTGCGATAAGCTTCAGGAGAGATTTACCAAATGGTTTCAAGGATGAGGGGGACAAGAGAGGCCAGGCTTGTTCTCCTGGGAGAAGAGGTGGAGAGAGAGACGACAGAGGTGGACAATTTCACAACTGGATTGGAAAGGGAAGCTGTACCCAGGTGTATCAAGGAGCAGTGATCACAGAGTTAAAGTGATGGGCAGAAAATAAATAAGGTATTTAAGAAAATAAAAGTGGTGATAATCTGAAACTGCCCCGGAGGATGGAACAAACAGAATCAATCAAATTGCTCAATAAGTAATTAGATAATCACTTGTAAGGAAATAATTTGCAGAGCTCTGGAGAGGAATGCACAGTTGACTTTGTCAAGCTGTAGAGAGCTGCAGCTGCAGCGAGCTTGTATAGCTGCAATGCATTCCAGCTATACTGCAATATACTGCAATACACTGCAGCTATATGAGTGAATGCCAGTATACACGTGTTTGGCTGCAGATTATACAAGTGCATTATACTCGTATATTGAATGGACATTTTTCTTGCCATAAAAATTCTATGATTCTGGAACTGCACCCAAAAAGAAATTCACTAGTTTGGAGACCTTTGAGATTTTTAAGGTTGTAGAAGGCACTCTAGAAATATAACTTTCTATTAGCAATAACTGCAGAATGTATTCCTAATTTTATGCATCATGCTGTATTATTACATTCTATTTCTTTAAAGTCAGTTTAAGGGTGGCACTGGCAACGTTTAGAGTTGGGTAAACTATGCACCTCAAAGGCCACATCAAGCCTGTTCAGCTCCCTCAGAAGATTTCCTTCAGAAAAATATAGCTCTGCAAGCACTTTTGGGTCTTTGGTCTTCATTTGGACGGCTTTTTTCACAGCTTCAAGTGCCTAATGTGAAAGGAGAGATTATCGACTGAAAAAAATAAAATTAACTGTGTAATAAAGAATCCAAAGAGACAGGCATATATATATGTATGCGTGTGTATTTATGTGTGTATTATACATATAAATGTATATACACACATATATATACATCACAAAGCCCCAGAAAGAGGCTTAGATGCTGTTCACCTCCATTAATACGCTGGTAAACGAGTGCATGCACGGTTTAACGATGATCCTCACCTCTTTCAAGTTCCCACTTTTACTGTGGATGACCGACAAGAGACGCTGGCACTCCAGGCAGTTGCTCCTTTCACTTGCCACCTGGTTGATGAGCCTCTCGGCATCCCTGGGTCTGCCGGCCACGGACAGGACCTGAGCCTAACAAACAAGCCGAGAGTCAACCTGGGACAGTCCACACCTGAACAGAGCTGGCTACAGTGCAGACATGAAGAGAGAACTGACCACAGGCCAAACCAAAAGAAAGCTCCTGCCACAGGCCAGGGTGTATGGCCGACCCAGGCATGGTCAATGCCAAATCTGCACTGCATCCCCCCCCCCCCCCCCCCCCCCCCCCCCACCACTTCCTTCTCTCCCTTCCAAACAGAGATTTATTGGGGGGGTTTCTGGAAGGTCGATGGCAAAGATTTCGAGAACTGCACAACGTATAAAGTATGTTATTTTTTCTGAATTAAAAAAAAAAAAAGATTTTGAAATAAGCATTATGATGTAATTCATTAGGATTTAGATCGCTGTCTGAATCAACATATGTGAGATTAAGTCTGAGGAAGGGTCCCGACACAAAATGTCACCTGTCCATGTTCTCCAAAGATGCTGCATGACTCGTTCAGTAACCCCAGCACTTTGTGGATTTTTTCCCCATGATATTGATGATGGATTCTAATGATTAATCTCTCTCAGTGACATGTTGTGCGGAAAGCCACATTGATGGAGAACTTTGGGACCCAGCCATCTTAGTTCTAGTTTTTGTACAGCATGGAAACAGGCCCTTCAGCCCACCAAGTCCACGCCGACTAGCGATCCCCGTACACTAGCACTATCCTACACAAGGGACAATTTACAATCTTTACCGAAGCTAATTAACCTACACGCGTGTAGATCACTATATAGTGTATTGAATGAGCCAACACTTGCTTTTACTGTCTCCCTAGGAATCTCATTTCATTGACTGACTGCTCGTTCACACGAATAATGTTTCTACAGATGAATTTTGAATTCACCCCCACCCATTTCAAAGCCGGGCTAAAGGCTGTGGAGGCCAAGTCAGTGGATATTTTTAAGGGAGAGATAGATAGATTCTTGATTAGTGCAGGTGTCAGGGTTAATGGGGAGAAGGCAGGAGATTGGGGATGAGAGGGAGAGATAGATCAGCCATGATGGACTGGGGGGGGGTAGAGTTGATGCTCCGATCACTTATGAAATGAACTCACTTATAATGGGAAATGAGTAGTCATGTGATTGGTCTGTGTATTTGTGAGGAGTGAATATTTCTGTCAGTACAGGGTCACATATGCTCTAAAGTAAGGGAAATATACCAGATTTGTTCAACGACAATGACAATTATAATTTATATACGTTCATAAGCCATAAGATCAGAGTTAGGCCATTCGGCCTATTGAGTCAACACCGCCATTCAATCATGGCTGATCTATCTTTCCCTCTCAACCCCATTCTCAGTCCTGCCTTCTCCACATAGCCGTTGACACCCTTACTAATCAAGAATCTGTCAGTTTAAAAATACCCAAAGACATTTATTAACATTTATCAACAAGCATAGATCAAGACAATCAAAACCTTGGTTTGTCCCCCAGTGAATTTTGAAAATTCAGCTAGAATTCAGAGATTGATAGATTTCTGGGGGATTCAAGGGGCATGGAATCAGTGCTGGAAAATGGCACTGAGCTAAATGAAGACAGAGTGCTGGAGCAACACAGCGGGTCAGGCAGCATCTCAGGAGAACATGGATCAGTGACATTTTGGGTCGGACCCTTCTTCAGACTGATTAAGACTGAGCTAAAAGATTAGCGGTGATCTTGTTCAATGGCTGAGAAAGCATGAGGAATTTAACGGTCTGTATCAAGCAGCAGCTGTGCACCTAGTTTAAAAAAAGATGATGGAAGATTTACTTGGGAAGAAATTATTCAATAACTCCCTTTGAAATCATCGGTTTAAAAACAGAGATAGAACATAGAAACATAGAAACATAGAAAATAGGTGCAGGAGGAGGCCATTCGGCCCTTCAAGCCAGCACCGCCATTCATCATGATCATGGCTGATCGTCCCCTATCAATAACCCGTGCCTGCCTTCTCCCCATATCCCTTAATTCCACTAGCCCCTAGAGCTCTATCTAACTTTCTCTTAAATCCATCCAGTGATTTTGCCTCCACTGCCCTCTGTGGCAGGGAATTCCACAAATTCACAACTCTCTGGGTGAAAAGTTTTTTCTCACCTCAGTCTTAAATGGCCTCCCCTTTATTCTAAGACTGTGGCCCCCCTGGTTCTGGACTCGCCAAACATTGGGAACATTTTTCCTGCATCTAGCTTGTCCAGTCCTTTTATAATTTTTTATGTTTCTATAAGATGCCCCTTCATCCTTCTAAACACCAGTGAATACAAACCTAGTCTTTTCAATCTTTCCTCATATGACAGTCCCGCCATCCCTGGGATCAATCTCGCGAACCTACGCTGCACTGCCTCAATCACAAGGATATCCTTCCTCAAATTAGGAGACCAAAACTGTACACAATACTACAGATGTGGTCTTACCAGAGCCCTATACAACTGCAGAAGAACCTCTTTACTCCTGTACTGAAATCTTCTTGTTATGAAGGCCAACATTCCATTACCTTTCTTCACTAACACTATCATACACATTAGGAACAATTCACATTTAACCTTCAAACCTGTATGTCTTTAGAGTGTGGGAGGAGACCGGAGATCCTGGAGAAAACCCACACAGTCATGGGAAGAACGTACAAACTTCATACAGACAGAACCAGTCGTCAGGATCAAACCCGGGTCTCTGGCGCTGTAAGGCAGCAACTCTATCGCTGTGCTACCATGCCGCCCCTGTGAGGGGACCCCAAACTACAACAAATGTCCATCTCACATTCACTGCATCATTGGGAAGCCAGCAACATCACCGATCATGCATTACATGTTATAACATGGAAGAGGTCCATTCAGCCCATCGAGTCCATGGTAATGGCAAATTGGTGGCCAGAGAATTCTCATTTCACACTTATTCTTCTATAATCTAGTCTCCTGCAGACCCATCAAACGCTCTCTGAGTCTCTTGCCAACAAGCTTCGCTAGGACGAAGATTATAGCAGCTAATTAACCTATCAGCAAGTCTTTGATGTGTGGGAGAAAGCTGGAGCACCCCGGAGAATCCGGTGTGGTTTCTTGGAGAAGGCACAAACTCCAGAGCACCTGAGATGAGGTTTGAACCCATCAGAACCCATCAATCCATGAGTGGCACAGCGGTAGAGTTGCTGCCTTACTGCACTAGAGACCCAGGTTTGATCCTGACTATGGGTGCTGTCTAGGGAGTTTGTACGTTCTCCCTGTGAGCACATGGATTTTCTCCAGCTGCTCTGGTTTCCTCCCACTTGCCAAAGATGTGCAGGTTTGTAG